>NC_057797.1:200367594-200378774 GCF_018294505.1 Triticum aestivum
GCCGCCTCCTTCCGCGCCAGCCGCCGCCTCCCTCGACTCCGGCCGCCCCTCCTCCGCGCCGCCCCGGCGAGTTCGCCGGCGACCTCGAACTCCAGCTGTCTGCAGTGCTCCGGCCGCCTCGATTTCCGTGCACGAGATCTAGATCCAAAAAAACCCTAATCCGAAGGTTGAATTTTTCCTAAGTCCCAGAAATTTCAGTCCAAGTGCACATGTTCATGACCCCGTAACTTTGCATCCGTAGCTTCGATTTATGCATATAGCATATCAAAATGTTCATCTCAGAGAGTGCATTATTTCATTTCATTGCATCATTTTCATTTGAGTTCATCTTGATGCCCGAAATGCTGTTAGAAGAGGGCTACTTGAGTTAATTGTCAGATCTGCTACTTCATCTTAGACATTTGTCATTTTTGCCATGATTGTTGTGTGCATGATATGCCCTGATGCTCTACATTTGTTTTGTTAAGGGTTTTGTCATCTTTCCAGAGGTGCAACCCATGTATTTTTGTGATGTTTTTGGTGACTAGTGCAAGCTTGCAAAGTGAGGCACTTGGTAATTCTGTTTTCAGGGACTTAGTAATTTCACTAAGTCCTGGAGCTGTTTATCTCATGATGCCATATGTTTTTGTTGTTTCCTAGTGATCCGTGCCTCTTTTGAGGATGATCAGTAAAGGAGTTTTGTTAATATTGTGGTGCTCTATCCATCCATGTCTTTGTTTGCAATTATGGAGCACCCTAGCTTGAGTCAATCGAGCTCTACTTTTGCTACTTTGTGAATCTGGGAAGATTGTCAACTTGTTTGCAATTTTGCCGATGATGTTGTAGTTGATCCATGCATGCTATGCTATTGTTCTTGCCATGTCTAGCTTGACTTTTGTGCCTTCTTAATGGATGTATGCTTGTCTTGCCATGACTTGCACCGTGGTGAGTGCATCGAGCTCGTAAACATGCCTACTTGAGTTAAGTTTCAGCATGTGCCAGTTTTCACTAAGTCTGAAAACTAATTATGTTTTTGCGATGTTTGTGTGCTTGTTAGTATATTTTCTGATCCCTTTTGGCTCAAGGTCACTAAGGGACTTTTGTTAAGCTATTTGAGTAGCTCCATGCTATGTTTTACTTTGTCATGTTCAGGTCCTGTAGCATGTTGTTTTGCTGCTCCGAAGAGAGCTACTTGGTCTGAAATTCCAGACAAGTGTTAATTTCACTAAGTCTGAGATCTGTTTGCCATTTGCATTTTTGCCATGCTTGTTTGAACCTGTTAATGGATGAATTGGCCATAGCTCAGTGCTAGACTTTTGTTAAGCATCTTGAATGCTTTCCTGCCATGTATTTTGATGCCATGTTTGAGTGCTGTAGCATGTTCATCTCATTGCATTTAGTTGGCTACTTGCTGTAAATCGCAGACCGGTGTCATATTTGAATCGCTTGCCATTTTCAAACCGTAACTCCGTTTCCGGCGTTCTTTATATCGTTTTCAAGCGATTTCATCTCATCTTTTCAGTGGCATACTTGGATTTCCAAGTTGAGGCCAGGTTCATGCATTTCTTGTCACATCTCGCATATGCATCCCGCATCGCATCCCGCATAGCATATCATCTTTGCATCATATTGTTTGAGCTTTGCACATATTTGATTGTGTCCTTGTTGCTTGTTTGTCTTGTTTGGGTAGAGCCGGGAGACGAGTTCGCTAACGAGGATCCCGTTGAGTTTGCTTTCGAGGATCCAGTCAACTCTGACAGCTTTGCAGGCAAGATGATCATACCCTCGAAATCACTACTATCTTTGCTATGCTAGTTTGCTTGCTCTTTTTCTATGTCAATGCTACGATGCCTACCATTTGCTTGCCAGCCTCCCAAATTGCCATGTCAAACCTCTAACCCACCATGTCCTAGCAAACCGTTGATTGGCTATGTTACCGCTTTGCTCAGCCCTTCTTATAGCGTTGTTAGTTGCAGGTGAAGATTGGAGGCCGTTCCTTGTTTGGAACATTTATTTACTTGTTGGGATATCATTATATTGCCATGTTATCTTAATGCATCTATATACTTGGTAAAGGGTGGAAGGCTCGGCCTCTCGCCTAGTGTTTTGTTCCACTCTTGCCGCCCTAGTTTCCGTCATATCGGTGTTATGTTCCCGAATTTTTCGTTCCTTACGCGGTTGGGTTATAATGGGAACCCCTTGATAGTTCACCTTGATTAAAGCTTTTCCAGCAATGCCCAACCTTGGTTTTACCATTTGCCACCTAGCCTTTTCTTTCCCTTGGGTTCTGCAGACTCAAGGGTCATCTTATTTTAACCCCCCCCCCGGGCCAGTGCTCCTCTGAGTGTTGGTCCAACCGAGCGATGTCCGGGGCTACCAGGGGCAACTCTGGGCTGGCCTACCTGACGTCTTGCTCATCTGAGTGTGCCCTGAGAACGAGATATGTGCAGCTCCTATCGGGATTTGTCGGCACATTCGGGCGGTGTTGCTGGTCTTGTTTTAACCTGTCGAAGTGTCTTGAAGAACCGAGATACCGAGTCTGATCGGAACGTCTTGGGAGGAGGTCTATTCCTTCGTTGACCGTGAGAGCTTGTCACGGGCTAAGTTGGGACTCCCCTGCAGGGATTGAACTTTCGAAAGTCATGCCCGCGGTTATGGGCAGATGGGAATTTGTTGATGTCCGATTGTAGATAACTTGAACCTTAACTTAATTAAAATGAATCAACTAAGTGTGTTACCGTGATGGCCTCTTCTCGGCGGGGTCCGGGAAGTGGACACGGTGTTGGAGTAATGTTTGCGCAGGTTGCTCTTTAGTTTCTCGCTCGCGCTTTGCCTCCTCTTCTCGCTCTTTTTTGCGATTAAGTTAGCCACCATATATGCTAGTCGCTTGCTGCAGCTCCACTTATATTTACCTTATCCTACCTATTTAGCTTAAATAGTCTTGATCGCGAGGGTGCGAGATTGCTGAGTCGCTGTGACTCACAGATTACTATTACACCAGATGCAGGTCCAGGTGATACCGCTCCAGTTGACGCGTTTGAGCTCAAGTGGGAGTTCGACGAGGACTCTCAGCGTTACTATGTTTCTTTTCCTGATGATCGGTAGTGGTGCCCTGTTGGGGGTGATCGGGACCATGTCGCATGTTGGGTTATCTTTCATTTTGGCGCCGTAGTCAGGCCATGAGTGTTTGGATGATGTATGTTATTTATGTACTTGATTGACGTGGCGAGTGTAAGCCAACTATGTTATCCCTTTTCATTATCTATATTACATGGGATGTTTGTGATGATTACCTGACTTGCGACATATGCCTTCAATGCGATGATGCCTCTAAGTCGTGCCTCGACACGTGGGAGATATAGTCGCATCGAGGGTGTTACAAACTGCCCTATGGGTTGGGCCGGGCAGTACACCCACTATTGTTCTTGAAGCCATGGTTTCACATGACTTGTGGATTTGGCATTGCTTCTTTGAATGGCCGAGGTCTCTCAATGATATAAATGTACTGCATAGGTCATATCTTTTTGCTCAGCTAGCTAGTGGAAAACTCGGTTTGCTTCTTTGGTGTGTTCCAAACTCGGTTTGCCATTGTTCGACGTCCTGCTTGCTTCTGGGATAAGAAACTCCTCTCAAATATCATGACTGCATGTGTAATTCTCCACAACATAATCATCGAGAATGAGAGGGATGTAAACCTAGATTTTTACTATGAAAATATTGGTAGTCGTGTCAAGCCTGCCAGGAATCCAGATCAGATCAATTCATTTTTTGAGACCAAACAAAAGATTGAGGACAATGCCACACACACCCAGCTTCGTAATGATCTCATTGAGTACTAGTGGCAAATGTATGAGAGATAGACTCCCATTTTATTCATTTATATTCATTTGTGATTTGAACAATTATTTTAATTCCGGACCATTTGTTATTGTTTTAATTATTCAGATTTATATTGCTGTTGTATTGAGATTTTGTGTCTTTGGAGATGCAAACTTGGGCAGCCCGGTACATATTGGAGCACATGGATGACATGGGTCTCCCGATTGTGATCGCTCTGTGGCCGGTGACCAGGATAGCAAGCATACTTACTACTCCTATATACAGTACATACAAGTAAAGTAAAGAAAGTAGAAAAGGTAAATATCATCACATTGTGTTTACTTGGTTTGACCACCGTTGGAGTCTGACAAGTCAGAAGGGAGACTAGAGAGCAAGCCATCCGCGCGCGTGACTGAGCTCCCACTTTTCCAAACCATGGGGCAGCGGCACCACCACCGCACCGCTGCCCACCCTTAGGGACGCCGGCGCCTTGCTCCTCCTCCTCCTCAGAGCACCAAGCCGGCGCCGGCGTCTTCCCCTTGCTCCATTTCTTCTCCTCAAGTGGCCGACCCGCCGGCGTGTCCCCCCTGCACCCTCTGCTCTGCTCGCGTGCGGCACCAACACGACGCCGGCGTCTTCCTCCTCCGCCTCGCCTAGGAAGGAGTCGCGCGCCTCTCTCCATCATGTCGTCACCTCTCTCCGTCGTCGCCGGATGCTTCTTGCTCCTCGCCGCATCCGCCATCCCCGGATGCGTATGCGTCAACGACGACTACAGCATGCAGACCATCGCGACGTCCCTCGGCGCGGACCGTGCTCTGGGGTGGGGCAACGACTCATCCCCGTGCACCCACGGCTGGACCGGAGTTGTGTGCAATGAGCGTGGGAGGGTGACGGCGATCCGCGCGCGCAACGCCAGCCTGAACGGCACGCTGCCGGGGGAGATTGCGTTGCCGTGGCTGAAGGAGCTGGACCTGCGGGACAACGCCATCACCGGCCAGCTCCCCAGCACCGTCTTCCTCCGGCTGGACAACAACAACTTCACGTCCGTGGCCGTTGGGTTCTTGGCCGGCGCGAGATCGCTGCAGGTAATGATCTACTGTACTTTATTAGTTCGATATATAATTCAGTTAAGTTCATTCTCAGTTGCTCAATGTGCCAACTCTGTGCTTGACTTGAATGATGAATTAGCAGCTCACTTCAGTTCAGTTTAGGATTAGGAATAGCGCTCGAAAACGTTTCAGGCAGTTAGTCAATTTTGCTTCAGACGTATGCTTTTTCTGAAAGATAGCAGATTTGGGTGGATGAACACATGGTTAAGGAATCTTATGAGGTAGGAGTAGTGTTTTCTTTCTTTGTTTCTTTACATTGGGAGAGGTAAAGGGAGCAGAGGGAAAGGCAGCGGCTGGCACAATATACTGCTTGTAGATCATTGAGGAGTGCAACCCACCCAGTGTCACAATTCTGAACTCTGCAATCTTTCAGAATTTCTGGTGCAACTAATGCCCCTCTACTCATTTTCCTTTTATTCACTTTGTTCAACCGAGTAGAATTGCTTAGTCGGCTGTTGGCTTTATTAGTTGAAAATTTGCAAGTGGTTGCTTAATGAGTCTTCTTCACTTATTTAAAGGGACGCCAAAAGTCTGTGCCTTCTGGTCATTGCTGTTTCTAGATGTTTTACATCTTCAATTTACGAAGTTAATCTTGATAAGTAACTACTCCCTCCGTTCCTAAATATAAGTCTTTGTAGAGATCCCACTATGGACCATATATGGATGTATGTAGATGCATTTTAGAGTGTAGATTTACTTATTTTGCTTCGTATGTAGTTTATAATAAAATCTCTACAAAGACTTATATTTAGGAACGGAGGGAGTAGGTTGCATGGTCTCAACGTTTTCTTAGCATGATCTGATTCTCAATTGACTTATCATCCTACCGTTTGTAAATAATAGGTTTTTTAAACTTGAAAGAGCACACACTTCAGTTATTTCACTTCCCATTGATAAACACCACACAGTAAGCCTGTGTCGATCTAACAAAAAAATCCGTTGGGAAATTTACATGATATTTTCTACAAAGATGCACTCGCATAGTAGTTGTGTTATGCCATGCGAAAGAAGACACTGACAAAATTTGTAGAAGCAGTTATCTTTCTATTCCAATGTATGTGATACATCTTATGTATGAACCAAGTTTATATTTCAACTCTTTCATATATTTTTCATCATTATTCAATATTTGTCTATCCTTGATTTTCGCCTTCATTACCACTTTGAACATCACTTACTAGTCTAAACTGAAAGGAAAACCATGATGCAGGTTTTCACCATCAGCAACAACTCGCAGCTTGAGGGTTGGGATCTCCCAAACAATCCTCACACGATTGGCAACCTCCGAGACTACATCGCCAACAACGCTAGCATCACCGGGACGCTCTCGAGATTCCTCGGCTCCAGCACGTTCGCCGCCCTCGGCAGTCTCTCTTTGGGGAACAATCGGCTCACCGGCGAGGTTCCGACGACGTTCTCAAGCCGGACCCTCACCCACTTGGATCTGAGTGCTAACTTCCTCTCGGGGCCGTTGAACTTCATTGCGAAACTTCCGGAACTCGAAGAACTTCGACTCGACCGGAACAGCTTCACCGGGCCGTTACCTGACTTCAGCGGACTATGGAGCCTCTAGGTGGTTACTCTTGCGCATAACAATCTCACTGGTGTTGTGCCAGCGACCCTAGTCCGACTCGAAGGTCTCTCTTCTGTCACACTAAGGGACAATCTATTCCAAGGGCCACTTCCAGTGTTCGCAGGATCGATGCAGACTGATGTTGCTGAGGCGTCCCTCGATGGGAGTTTCTGTCGTCCACAGCCCGGGCCATGTGACAGCCAAGGTTGTCAGAATCGTGATTTTGAATCGGATCGGAGCTCCGATGGTAGGATCGCAAATCGTAGAATCTTCACTATCAGGATCATAGAAGCGTAGATTCTATGAACTAAAATCGTAGAATCATAGGGGTTAGTTTGGATCGTAAAGTCGTAGAATCGTATAACAGAATCGCGATTCTGACAACAGCCGTGTCGAGTCCTTCATCACCATCGCCGGGGCACTTCACTACCCACAGATTCTTGCGATGAGCTGGAAGGGGAACCACCCCTGTGACGGGTGGCTCGGTGTCCACTGCGACAAGAGCGGCTCCATCACCGGTGTCAACCTTTGCCGCCTTGGGCTCAACGGCGCTATCCACCCCGCTTTCGGTGACTTCAAGTCTCTCGTGGCGCTTCTTCTTGCAGGCAACAACATCACCGGCGTTGTACCGCGTTCAATTGCGGGATTGCCGTCTCTCAGGGTCTTGGACGTCTCCCACAACTCTTTGGAGGGCACCATGCCACGATTCCGAAGCACCACGACGATCTGGGCTGAAGGCAACCCGAACCTCACCGTCTCAGGCACCTCCCAGGCGTGCATCTCGAGCTTCGTTGTGGCCGCCATGACGGTCATTGTTGTTCTGTTTGTTTGATTAGATGGTCTTTGCGATGCTTAAGTACTTGCTTAATTAGCTGCTGTCTGTGATGATTATCTTAGGATCGGTACTCAGTGCTATGTTATCATTTATGCTTGTGCTGCAATTGAACTGAAAAGTAATGTCTCGGCCAGGGCCATGAGAAGTTGAAAAAAATTGTTTGCTAGTATTTTCACATCTATGTTTTTTTTTTTGAGGAATTTGGCAGTTTTGCTGCCAATATATTAAGTAGGAGAAAAGAAATACAAATTCCTTGTTTTACAAGAGGTTGGGGTTAAGGTGTCCCACACCAAGCTAATACAGAACTAGTCAGGCTCAGGTTCTGGTGCTTTTTGAACATCGGCTATCCAGCAGAAGGAGAAAGTCGGTTGCAATATACTCCTTCCGTTTTTATTTACTCTGCATATTAGAGTTGACTGAAATCAAACTTCGCAAAGTTTGACCAAGTTTATAGAAAACAATATAGACATTTATCATAATAAACCTATACGATGTGAAAGTACATTTAATAATAAATCTAATGTTGTTGATTTGTTATTGTATATCTTAATATTTTTGTATATAAACTTGGTCAAAGTTTGTAAAGCTTGACTTTGACCAAAGCTAATATGCGAACTAAATAAAAACGGAGGGAGTATCTTTCTTCAGTGGATAAAAGAGCAGCTTCATTTAAGAACTTGCGCTCGAGGACTCGCCTGTTACACTCTTTCCATAGATTCCATGCAGTGCAGATTGCAGTGGATACATGTTTCTTGGGCAAGTTGCAGGTGTGCTCGTTTGACCACTCCATGATGGACTCAGTTTCTTGGGGATGAGTGGCCAAAGCAGGGGTGTCACTCCAGTTCGCAACCTGCTGCCAAACTGTTCTAGCATAGGAGCATTTCAGAATAAGGTGCAAAGGGGATTCATCTTCTTGATCACATAGGTTGCATGCATCATTACAGGGAATGCCATGAATCTCCAGATTGTCATTTGTTTGGATTCTTCCCCGAAGCCACAGCCACATGAAGAAACGACACTTGGCAGGAACCGGGGCCTTCCAAAGCTTATCAAATGGTAAGTGGTAGAAGGAACAAAGAAACTGGCAGTGGTACGAGGATGCAGCCGTGTACACCTGGGAGGGGTTCCAGACCCAGCTAATGGTGTCATCAGTATCTGGTTGGAATGATACCTGCTTCAGACGTAGCCAGACTTGTGTGAGTTGTCGAAGCTCAGAAATCACTGACATCCTTTGCAGCCCAAACATCCAACCATGATCTTTAAGTGTGTGTGCAACAGAAATGTTCTTGCACTTAGAGAGCTTGAAGATGTCAGGAGCAGAGTAGCGCAGAACCTGCCCATCAAGCCATTGATCACACCAGAAACTGGTGCGCTGACCATTGCCAACAGTGACATATCTGGAAGCCGAGAAGAGAGCCAGCCAAGTCATCTTTGTCGCATGCAGGGGATGGAGGAGCAAGACCAAAGGCTTATCCTTATCAGTCCAGTCAAACCACTTCCAGCACAGTCGCAGGGCACGTCAAAATCTTCTGAGACCGAGTACGCCAAAGCCACCCCGAGCTTTGGCACGACACACAGTTTTCCAATTCACAAGAGCCATGCCACCCGCAGCGTCAGGTTTGGAGCGCCACAGAAAATTCCTTCTCAGCTTATCTATTTGTTTGATGATTCAGTTATCCAGCTTGAAAAGGGAGATGAGGTATACGGGGATTGCCGAGAGTACCCAGTTTATCAGCTGAAGGCGAGCATCACTAGATAAAAGCTTACCACACCAACGTTGCAGCCTAGGTACCAGTTTAACAAGAGTTGGCTGGATGTCCGTTCTTGTGATGTTCCTGAAGTGGAGAGGCAAACCCAAGTATTTGCAAGGAAACTGACTGATGGGAACCGGGAAGTTCTGTAGCAGCTCTTGGAGCTTAATATCATCACAAGCAATATGAAGAAGAACACTTTTCTGAACATTGGCCTTGAGCCCAGAGGCAGAACCGAAGAGCAGCAGGATTTGTTTGGTAGTTTGAATGTCTGCTGCCGAAGGAGACATGAACAGAGCCGCGTCATCGGCGTATAGGCTGACCCTGAGCTGAGATGGTGGCAGTCGTAGAGTGCTTAGAGCCCCAACAGAGCAGGCTTTGGCAAATAACATGTATGTTTTCCCTAGCAGTCTACAGGATAAAAAGGAAAGCCAAGTATCTTCAACAATCGTGCGAAGTTAGCATTGACTGCAAAACCTGCAAAATTATCATTCAACACTTATGTAGATGGTGGGCAAAACCCCCTTAACACTTTATGTAGAAACTATGCAGAGAGCTACAGAAAGCAATTTGCATGCAAAGTAAGAAAGCATCAATGGATTTGTTCTCTAACACAGTACCATTACCTAAGATCAGGAACATAACTGCAGATCTACCTCTATTCTAATGTGACAAAAGAAGCATCATGTCTCATGGGAGCAACCTATAAAGCAGTAAATAAGTTATGTTACAGTTAGATCGAATTATGTAGTACCGTTTTTCACTGGTAAAAGGGAACATATTAGTAGTTTGGAAAATATCAAGATGGAGGAGGATTACACTCATCTGAAAGGACATGCAAGTATAATTCACAACTATAGGCTGGGATCTTAACTAAATAGGCATGTGGGTACTTGCCGAACGAAACTGATAAACTGAACTAAAATATCATAGAAGACATAGCCAGGGATGGGGTGATCTTACACTGAAACATAGCACTAAAACATGTATCCATTTTGGCATCCAGCTACTTAGCACTATCTTCAAGCCATGTTCCGCATAATACATGGATGTGTATCTCCTCAGAATAATATCTGCGAAGCAAAGGTGCAAAGTACAATGCAGTTATACTAAAATACACAAATTGAGATGCTGAAAAGAAAGAAATGAAACACGCAAAAAAGAAACTGATGTAAATGAATGTTGCACCCAAGAAAAAAGGAATTAATGGTACTGAACTTTTACTTGTTAATCAGCCTGTAGCATCTTCTAAAGAAATTTGGATTATCCTCGCCTCGAGCGTAATAAGCAAACCCTCTCTTTGTTACTAATTTCAGAAATGAGTGGAATCAACAATAATGGTGGGGATACTGGAATGTGGTAACTACAATGAAACTTGAGTTTCTTTCAGAAAAGACTAACTACAATGAAATTTGAGTTTCTTTCGGAAGGGAGTGGCGCGGGAGATAGTTTCACCTTTCTAACATACTTTCAGTTAAGTTTGGTACCCTCTGAACCCACCCAGAGCAAATAGCACTACAGAATATCCATGACATTAAAGTATCCAAACTGCTAAGAGTATGATGTGACGCTGTGGAGTCCATCTATTATTTGTACTACCAGAAATGCGTTAATTGGTCACATACACTAATTGTGTCACATGCTTTCTGGCAGCCTCTCTGAACAGCAATGACAACAATCCATGAAAAAGAGCACATCACCATTATGCAAACTGAATTTTTTTTCCTTACCAGAAACTGTCTGTCTGTGCCTAGACTGCATGGCCCATCACCAATGCCGCAAGGGTTTGATGGGGATATGGGCAATCTTGGGTGCATTGGTTAACTTGATTAAGATCCTGCTTGACCAAGTGTGCCTTCTTGAGCTGTGAAACGAGCACAATATGAACTTCTCTACTGCTGATTTTTTAACTGAATTTCACATACCAAACATGGAGCAACTTGTGTCAACAGCACTGCCTACCTGACCACCTGACCACCACATAAAAAATCAGTAATTACATCACTTACCAGGCATTTCATCAGGACCAGCGCAGCAAGACTGCAGCTTGATGGAAAGGTGGTGGAGCACCGGAGGCAGATCCGCAGATGCGTGTCTTATCCCCATCAGAGGCA
>NC_057797.1:200379439-200391736 GCF_018294505.1 Triticum aestivum
GTCGAGAGGAAAACTACTATGGGCCGCTCCTGATTTCTGTGGCTTCTACGGGCTGAATTTGGAGAGGAAGTGATCCAGGCTCTGGGCCCAATTTTAGTGGGAAGAGAGGCCCTAGAAAGCAGAATTAGTTTTTCTAGAAAAGAAAAGGAACCGCAGCATCAACATTGAAATCATACGTCACTCCTCGGATTTTGCTTTTTGTAAATTTAGCCATGAATTTAGGAGCTCGAACTTCGAAGCTCACAACTTAGCGAAGTATACTTCATCTCTCGGAGATGGCCACCATGTGTGGTTGGGACACCATAGAGACATTCCCTCCGTTCCTGTAAACATTGTGACGAATTAATAAAAGCTTCATAAGGTTGTCTAAAAAAAAGAATAATTAGATTACATCCAGTCCAAGCTTGCTCATGAATAATGGAATTTCAACTTTGAAGCTCATAATCTCATCAAGCATGCGTCTTTGCTAGGTATAGGTCGGGCTCTACCTTATAGCCCAATTATTTTACCTGTAAACATTACTATTACCTAATAAAATTTGGTGTCACAATTCCTGAAAAATGAAAAACAGAATTGGATTACAATCAGGACCAGAACATGAGAACCAATCTGTAATTGGATGGTTACTAGAGCAATGGTATCCTAATCCCACAAGGGATCAGACCACATATTTTTCACGCTTTGGTGTCTCCTAAAGGCAGAATATTCGTTTAGTGGGAGACGACATTCCTGTCGATAGCGATGCACATGTGTGAAGTGTCAAGTCTTTCGAATGTGTTCATAGGGGTAGAGTGTACGTGGATTTTATAGGGATGAGTGTATATACATGTTTTGTGATGTCTGCGTCTATAAGAGACATCGGAGGGAACTAGACAACTACGTGGCCGGATGCTACATGGTTTAAAAAGTGTTCATGAAATTTAAAATGCAGTCATCGAATTTTTAAAAGGGTGAACACTTCTAGCGAAGCGCAGCGATGGCCACCGGTGAGCGAATCTAAGTGTGGCGGGGGGTACATGGTGTCGACGGGATGGTGACGGAGGCTACGGGTCCACACTAAAGTCAACGCCGACATGGATGAGGGCGAGCGGGGGAGCAAGGCTGTCGGGGGGGAGGGGGGGGTGAGGCAATCTTTTGCTGAGAAGTTGCGTCGGACTTCTAAATTTGAGGCACATCCGAAGTGACTCCTAAATTATTGAGGAGAAAAACCGGTTGACGGTTCGGTTAGGTGCGGCCTAACTCCTTAAAATGATCTTTTGAAAAGTTAAGCCTCTTCAAGCTTCGGGAGGTTAGAGATAAGGACCAGCGGCTCGCTAGAGATCGCCACATAAGGTGAATTCCCCTCTCTAAAATTGTTTCCATTCCTCTTCGTTAAACAAGGCCAAAAAATAAACATTTTTAGTGGTAACCAAAAAAATAACCGAGGTGGCCATACTCATAAAAAGGGTCGAGGCTTCTAATTGTTCATTTGGTCATTTCCAAAGGTGGCCAAATGTATGTATCCTGGCGTGCTGGCCCCATAGCATGTGCCCACCCCATGATGGGGCTGACCGGACACATTTATAACCGGGTTGTGCCTGGACTGCGAGCATGGGCATGTGTGCTACACACCCTGTTTTTTTTTCTAGATTTTTTTTCAAACATTAGCGCCGTTGGCCCGACACATCCCGTGTATTAAGAGTGTCTGGGTGGGCGATGCCGAGTGACAGCTATTTTGTCGCGGGTACTGATTTTTAATAGGAATCGCCACTGGGCGACACAGTAATGGGCTGGCCCGTTTAGCTGCGTCGATCGCTGGCTTCCCTCGCGCCGGGTCTAATAGGTGTGTTCGTCGGTTCAATCTGATTTTCTTCTTTTCCTTTTCCGTTGTTTTTCATTCAGTTTTCCTTTTTTTGCCAGTTTTCTTTGGTTTTTTTCTTTATTATGTTTCGGTTTTCCTTTGTTTTTGCATCTATTTTCTTTGTTTTTTAGTTTATCGCTGCTTTCTTTTGTTTTCTCTTTTTTCTTTGTTATTTTTTCAGTTTCCTTTGTTTTTGACGGTATTCTTCAGTTTTTTCTTCTTGTTTTGCACTTTTGATTTTCTTTGTTTCTTTCCTGCTTCTTTTTGTTTCTTCGCTTTCCTTTTTGTTTTTTCTCGGTTTTCTTTGTTTTTCTAAACATGTCTACTTTTTTTTATTTTTCCAACACATGCCTACTTTTGTACATTTTTTTGTAGACATGTAAAAAAATTATAGACATTTAACTTTTTTCAAATACATATTTAACATTTTTTGCAAAACAATATGTTCGAAATATATTAACATTTTTCAAATACATGTTGAAATATTTTTCAGCTGATAAAAACATTTTTGCGTACACATGACTAACATTTTCGTAGACATGATGAACATTTTTTGCACATGATTAACATTTTTTCGCATACATGATAAACATTTCTAGTTTTTTCATTAATGTTATACATTTTTTGTATACATTAGAAACATTTTCTGTACACATTTAATATTTTTCAAATGCAAGATTAACCTTTTCTTAATTTGATGTAAAGGGTTTTATTAATATACATATTTTTAATTAGAATATTTCGAACATAAACATAATTTAAAAACGAAAGTGGTAGTTTGAAGGGAAAGCTAAAAAAATGAACACGTACGATGTCATCTTGACATTAGCGTGGCGCTGCAAGTGGTTACTGGGCCGGCCCTTTTAAGTCTCGCTGCTGGCGGCACATAGCCGCGCCCGCTTCAATGGGCCTTTCTGATCGCACGTCGGCTTCTATCTCTCTAAAAAAAACTCCCCCCTTCCCAGCCGTCAGATACAGTGTTCCGGCGTGAGGCGAGTGGCCGACGTACGCGCCGTCGCCTCCTTCCAGATCCGCGGCGAGCCGCCAACGAGGTACCGCTCTTCCCGCCGCACGCGCACCGCTCTTCCGGTCCTTCTCGTTTGATGTATGGTTTCTGTGTGTGCGCCGAATCTTGCCCTAGATTACTGCTGAAATTGTTAGTCGCGTCCTTCTTGATTGATCTAGTTTCCGATCTGAGTATAAAACTCTCTCCGACGGGTGTCTAATCTGAACATCGGACTGAAAGCTTAATTTTCTTGCACCTTGTTTCGCCAGAGTCTCAGTTGCTTCCTAGCCCATCTGTGTGTATGTACTGTACGAGCTGTTGGACTGATTCCTTGCACATTGGACTGAACATTGGACTGATTCGTGACGTGTTTTTTATATGAAAAGTAAATATGGCAGTACTTAAAATGCGACTACTGTTTTTGTTTAGTTGGTAGTCGTTCCTTGCATGTGAAGATGTCTCGTTGTGTGGCATCAACAGGGAAATTTAGTTATTCATGGGAGTCATTAACCAGTGAATATCGTTTATACTTGTTCAACTGTAACATCGAATTTCGACAGGACTTTTGCGGCCCTTCATTTCACACCTAGCATTGTTACATTTCAGGATTCACAGAGTAAATACATCGTTTTCTGTTTGCACCATATGTTTTATGTCTCAGTGATCCGCGACCCATTTTAGAGAGGACTCATTTTATCTCAGGGTCATCCTGGATTTATTTCAGTGGCCCCTGCATAGTAATCTTGTTTGGAACATAATTTGAGATTAAACTTCCTTGTTTCAGGAAAACAAAAGGATGGAATTGAAATTTGATGCATTGTGGAAAAGGGACTTACTTGCCCTGAGCAAATACAACGTTAATGGTAAAGTTAAAGCAATTACAGTAAGAAATGATTATCCGGACTACCCTGTCCCTTATTTTCAAGTTACTGAGGGTTTTGATTTGAAAAAGGTTAAGAAGGTATGATAACTATCCATCTGTGTGATGTTTCTCTCCCCTTATTTATTTTCTTTCTCACTGCTGACTCTTGACATTCTCTCTTCAGCTTATGCTAGAAAGGGATGTTGAGATCGCCAAGTCCATAGCAAACGACATAATCATCCCAGACCCTGCTCCCCAAGTTTGTGTTACCTTCATTCACATAATTTGATTGATGGCTCATTCCATTATATTAGTTATTGTTTAACCCGGTAGTATTATAGGGTACTTAAGTCTACTAAAACAATATGTTTGTTACCTTGGATTGGAGCACGTGGATTCACATGCCTGAACCATGCTAGCTTTAGATCCCCTTACTTTCTCCTCCCTCCTTGTTGGTGCCTCATGTTTGGTTTTATCTTTATGCTTGGGTTGTTGTTCTCATTGTTGTTGTCATACATGCACCCTCCATAGACCACAAGACAGTTTATTTTGTTGTGCTTTTAATGGGATAACTGACGCCTTTCACCTTTTTCAATTGTGACGGACTCATCTAGTGGGTGGCTGATAACTTCTTGGACAAATATGCCGAATTGGAGCCCATCCTTGTAAAGGATAGTGCCTGGTGCTTCCTCCGACTCTTCCAGAACTGTAGAGGCCGGGGCATGTCATAGGATCTTACCATCACCGCACAAACCTTAACCTTCATGGTCAGTTTCAATGCCCTGCGATGTGCAAAAGTTGTATTGGAGGGCATGGCACCTGAGCTCTATGGGATGCACGCCAATCCCAACTGCATAAACAAATTTGGATACTTTGCGCTCCACGAAGCTGCTGAAAGGTTCTCTGTGGACATGATCAAGCTGCTTTTACGCCATGGTGCATCGCCCAATGTGCGCACAGTTCGCAATGATGTCATTTTTGATGTCATTGAGAATCTACTCCCGCTCCATGTCACAGTTGAGAATACTTGTCTCCATAAGTATCTGGAGGACAATCTGGAGGACAATCTGGAGGACAATCTGTTGTGTCTACCTGAGATGGTCTGTTTCATTTCCCTCCATATATGTATTACTACTTTTGCAGCATGACACAAAGAGTAAATGTGGTCATACCATAAACCCGTGACAGGTTATAATGAAATTAGTGATACTAAGTGCCGGGCATCCTTTCATCTCAACTTGTCAGAGAGTGTAAAGTTTTTGTTTGTTGATCCTTTTTTGTCTTACTTCATGTCTTCCGTATGTTCTTATAGTAAAGGATAAAAAGTCATCAATAAAATATATAAAAAGTGTTGCTAGTTATTAATGTTATTTTCTTTGCCTTGGAGATTGTCCCTAATCCATATTTACTTTGATAGGAGGAAACATGGCGATACACTGAAAGTTTATTCAACATTACTTGCTTGCATATGAATGCTAAATGGACTTTATTTTTTGTTCGTTGTTGTTTTACAGAAGGTCTTCTTGGACACAACTAGACTGCTTGCAGAAAAAACAAATAATGTACTTCAAGAGCTCTGGAATTACATTGAGGATGGAAAAATTATCCAGTCTGTTGTTCTACTACTGGCTGCTCAAGAGCAGATCCGTGGGGGCAGTTCTTCCAAGATAAATGGCAGTAGTAAGAAAAATGGGTTTGACATTATCAATAAATGTATAATGAGGCGTTCATTTGCCTTGAGATGGGAGAAAGGTTCACATGCAACGGCACCGGAGCTTCTGGAGGAAAGGAAGACACTTACTGATTGCGCATGGCT
Organism: Triticum aestivum; assembly: GCF_018294505.1. Lineage (NCBI taxonomy): Eukaryota > Viridiplantae > Streptophyta > Magnoliopsida > Poales > Poaceae > Triticum > Triticum aestivum. The sequence continues at coordinate 200,384,964 of NC_057797.1, forward strand.
GCTTGTTGATGTAATTTCCCATGCCGGTGAAGATCTTTCTGCATACATTCAAACGCATTCTGAGGTAAGCGTTTTTGGTATGTTGTGGCCGCAGTGCCTCAGATGTCTTTTACTTAATATTTGTATTTTTACTATTGTTAGTGCTGTTGTTTAAAAAAATACATGCTCTAGTCTTAGCAGGAAGATAATTCTCACCTCAACTGAAAATAAAAATGCTATACTCCCTCCGTCCCGGACGGAGGTAATACTTGCTCTGTCTTGCCAAGAAGATAGTTCTCACCACAAATAAAAATAATAATGTTATACTTGCTCCGCCTGCGTTTACTGGGCTGGGGGGGCGCAAAATTCTAGGACCAAGGCACAATGGAAATTCCTGGCGCTCCACATCTTGCCCCTGTAATTAACGACAGCGGTTAATGCAAGAGTTGCTCCTGGAAGGTTTCTTGGGTCTAATATGGAGGATGGAACTCTTATATATTGTTGAACCTTGCCTTTGATTTTACTCCAATTTTGTTTTATCCTTTTGCTGCAATGTTTTGAGAGTTGTCTTGCTTAAACAAATGAACTTTTCTTGCAGCAATTATCTATCTCAAAATTATCACTGAATTACTACTTTTTCGAGCCCTTATCCCAGATTTGTACTTATTGTGCTAATGTTATCATAAAGCTGCATATTTTACCAGCTGGACAACTATGAACAACATGTCATACACATGTGGCTCTGACCTCAGAGTGGTTGACCTGTTGGCCTATCATTGCAGCTCATACTAAAGAAAGTGCAGTTTCCTGATAATATGTGTGAGAATGCGTAGTTTGTGAATACTGACCTCAATGTGCTTAATTAGAAAAAGTATAGTCTTTGGCCCCCTCAAGATTGCTATATTTGCCTTCTGCGCCTCCAGCATTTCTTCTCTAGCTCCGCCACTGTACAAACACCTCTTATTTCTGAACACTTGGGAAAGGTGATGGCAGAGATAATGAAACAAGAGCAAATAATTGATGGGAGTAAAGCCGTCGTTTTAGTTATTTTAATGAATTGTTCTATGTCAGAAGTATTAGTAACAACCAGCCTGTTATTAGTTATCCACATCAGATCCCCTATCTGGCTACTTCTTTTATTTTATCTTCGTCATTGACCAGACAAACAAACTATAAGAACACCTTTTGTTCTTTATCTTCTAAGACATTGCTTGATATTATTACATTGTGAAGGAGATTGCTATATGAGTTCATGATAGATACTATTGATGGTTTCTACATTGAATTCACACACTACAACTAAAAGGAGCATGTTAGTTCCTTTTCCACTACCATATGCATTTTTGTCATGGAAATACGAATCTTACAATTAATATTTAATGTATGCATAAATAGTGAAAAAATTGGTGACAGAAACTCTTGATCTCCATATTAGAGTATAGTGTGAAATGCCAATTTTGTTTGTTCTTGGCTTCACTTATGTCTATTTTCTCGTTTTGTCACTGCGTTGTATCGTTTTTAGCCGTAAAATTGCATGTATCATCATCAGGCGTTTGGTTAATGTTGTTGCATGGTGCATGAATACAGAACATGTGCTTGTGTCATTTCTCTTTGTTTATTTTCTGGACGCATGGAAGATAAATTGGCAAAAATGACAACTTCCATATTTTTATGGTTGCAGCTGTTTGGCATGATTCCCAACTCCAAATATTCTAGGTGCTGGAGCTGGGGGTATATTAAGGGCGTTGACATGAGCCTTCTTTATTCATGTTAGACTGGAAATTTATGCTTAATGTACTTTATTTAGCCTACAAACTCCAGGTCCTCCAAGAAACAGGGAGTTGGAGCTCATTACAGTAACTTGTCTGTGGTCCAGGAGGACAGTTCAATGTAGTTCAAGAAACACTAGGTGTATGGTCTTTAAGTTTGTCTGAACTTCATTTGGATCATACAGCCTGAAGAAAGCCTGAAGAAATTGACACCTTTCTCTTTGGGGAACCAAAATAAAACTATTAAAGTGATTTGAACTAGTTGGAATTTGAATAACTGTGACGTGTAGTTAAATATACAGAAGTGTGATGCAGTTTTTTACCCGTACCTTTGAAGCGTCTAGATCATAACGTGTAGTTAAATACACAGAACTTGTGGGAGCTAACAGATTTTGCTTCAAGATAGACATGATACATTAATCTAGATGAATCCGAATATGTATATTATGTAGTTTATGAAACCTAGTGAATTGAATGCGATTACTCTTTTTGCACACTGTTCTATTGCCTTCCAACTCATATTAATTATCTCGTTGCTTACAATTGGTTATGTAATTGCTACATTGTATATATGGTAGATCTATGTTAGTGATATATTGCCTTATACAACAGCTTGTATGTCATGTAGGTGCCCCATGTGGAGGTCTTTCAACATGTTTCACGTATCCTCAAGGAGTATGGATTTTGCCCTAATGGAGATCCCATGGACACTATAAACCTGTACTACTCTTTGTATTGCTCACGATAATTTTCTATGTGAATAAATGATTATTTTTCTGATTATTCTATTTGTCTTCCATTTCTTGAAGCCAGCCTTATGACTGCAGAAAGTCAAACGGAGAGTCATGCAAAGGTGGGGGCCATGGGGCTCAAGTGATTCTTTTTGCATTAAACAAACCGAGTCTTAATCTCTCTCCTTTTTAATAAAATGGATAATAGGGCTTACAGATGCAAACATGGCAGTTATGGAATCGGCCAATCTGGATGCTGCAGAGAAAAAGGTAAAGATAATCAAATCCGCGGTTGATCTAGTTTTGGATAGACTAATGGTGTTGGTAACGGGTAATGATATTGTGGCAGCAAAAAGAAAGAAAGCTATAAGAATATGTGCCCTTTCCTTGTTCTTTTTATTTTATGTTACATCAACTATTTTTAAGAATATGTAAAGTACTCCCTCCGTTCCTAAATGTAAGTCTTTGTAGAGATTTCACTATGAACCACATACAGATGTATATAGATGCATTTTAGAGTGTAGATTCACTCATTTTGTTTCGTATGTGGTCCATAGTGAAATCTCTACAAAGACTTATATTTAGGAACGGAGGGAGTAGTAAAATTTTCCCAAATTGACAAATCCCATGAACGCTTTCAGATACATAATAGAATCTTTGTTTTAAGGCTCGTTTTCTTGACTTCTGATTGTACTCATCTTGCCCTAATCTCGAGTCCAGGTCACAACTGTTGAAAATGACGGTCTCTCCCTTATGGCACGGCAACACACCAAACAAACAAAGGTAACCCATATACCTTAATACTGATTTTGGTGCAGCAGTACCAAGCAGCTTTGCCTACACCTTGTGGCAGCACAAATGGATTACTAACTAGAGCACAACGTGATGGTTTTGGTGTTGCAAAGTTGGGAAGCTTTGCAGTACCGAATTCAGCCATATTTATAGAGTATAAGTATTTGTGTTCTAATGGACTTTGGCTACTGAACTGGACATGTTCAAGCTGCTTCTAGTGCTTATTAAATGAGCTACTCCCTCTGATCCATAATAATTGTCGTGGTTTTAGTTCAAATTTGAATTAAAACCACGACCATTATTATGGATCGGAGGGAGTACAAAACATCTAAATTCTAGCCTAGAATACCTAGTGTGTCTTCACACACATGTATAGAAACTACATGTATAGAAACTGAATTCTAGCTTTGAGTTGCCTTCAAATGCATATCACCTTTTCCAACTATGGTTCATCTCCCCCATCCTAATGTGTTTCCCATCAGGTTTTTTTACCAAAGAAAAGGGGTAAATGCAATAAAAAGGAGGCTTAATTAGCTTAATGAGATAGCTGAACTTTATAGGTTCCAAGTAACGTCAACATTGGGACTTCACCAAGGGGGCTTTGCACATTATTGTTACTTCCAACACTTTATTATTGTTCTTGAATGCTCTGTTGCATCTGAAATTTATTTGGTGCCTGTGAGAAAGATTTTGATAGAATAAGATCCAGTGTAATATAATCGTTAGAGGCAATAAACCAATAACAAAGCATGTTTCAGCTGCGAGTTTGTGCCATGCATTGTGCTGGTTCAACAGCTTTTTATGTTGCTTAAGCATGCTACTTGAATTACTATACTGCAGTAACATCATTCATATCTAATGAAACACCAATGTTGTGTATTGATCAACATAATACATCTCAAGCGAGAGGTGCTGGCTGGAAGTATGGATGTTTTGTTTTATGATGTACCTCTAATGAAATATATGACAGGCTGTGAGAAAGAAAGTAGGCCGAGGATGGGATCCCACATACACAAGGAGAAGTTTTTTTCCACATTGGAGGTCAGTGTTACAAGCCCGGCTTCCTTTGAAGGTGTATCCAGCCTATGCAAGCTCAGATCCTAGTCCAAATCATAAACTTGGTCCAATGCCAAGGACCTCGCCATTTACAAGCAACAATCAACCCGGAAGGAGCTTTGTCACTGCTGCTATTGGTGCATTCAGGCTCTTGAAGGTGCTAAAGTAGAGTAGAAAGGTATGCCATGAGTTTCGTCTACCTGTCCCAAATTTTCCGAGCATGCCCCACATGATTTATAGTATGTTTTTGTTTTCTTAGGGAACTCTCAACCCTGGGAAATATTTATGCAACACATTTGATCCTGTGCATAGGGTAGTATTACTAGGACATATGCTCGTGCGTTGCAACGGGGAAATAAATTGGCGTGCATGTGCTAGCACGACAACCCGTGCTTTGGTAGGCCAAAATGTGTACCAGCAAGACGACATCCAAACAATGACAAGGAGTTGCCAAGGTTTAGAGAAAAAAATACATTCTCCGAACAATTTAGGCCTCCAGTTAATAATCGGTGCACGACATCGCACACACAATCCTTGCTACTCTTTGCAGCCTTAAAATTGTTCCTTCCTTTAACTTTAAAAATACTCATAGTGTCATGCAACATTTCCTTCCTTGAATGTTCCGACCCACACACACAATCCTTCCTAGTAAGTTCATTCTTTGAGCCCACACGTCCCTCTTTGCAGGGTGCACCACGTCCTAAATCCATCGTTTCTTTTGTCATGACTTTAGTCGCCCTCTCGTCCGTTGTCATCTTCCCTTTTTCTAGGTGTCTTGTTGATATTACAGCCAACTTCCTAACCTATATAAACGGGTGGGAATCGTCTTAAAAGGAGCAAGGTAGGAGTATTTCACATGAAATATTGATGTTTTGCAGCCTATTGGACTGGAGATTAAGTTTTTCTCATGTGGCTCGCGGCCCAGAAAAGCTTAGCAACAATTGTTAGATGCTCAAATAGGCCCAGCAATTTGGTTAAAAAAAGGCATGCAAGCAGCCTTTTGTACTGTTCAGAAAGGCAGGTAAGTCTGAAACGAGAGGTCATTGTTTTGATAAGAAAAAAAAATAGAAATACGGGCTGGCTGCTTAGTTTCCTTAACACGTACGCTTAGTTTCCTTTGCACGTACATCACGTCACGGTTTCTTTCCGTTTGCACATGTATATTCGTCAAACGGAAAACGGACCTTACAAAAAAAATATTGTACATGAAAATACTTAGAACGGGACGAAACAAAGTGGAACCAAACCAAGAATACCTATTCTTTTTAATAGTAGGTATAGATATAGATTAGTCAACCAAACACCCAACACTTGTTAATGCAGTGGCTTCTATTCTATTGATGCTCACCATATGGTGCTGCTCCACTAACGAAACCATGTTAAAGCTTGCATTCAGAATGAGCGGCTTCTATTGATGCTCACGGACATGGAGTTTCTTTTTTACGATCATTTTTTACATGGAGTTGAGTAGTGCTTCTTCAATCACCAGCCAAATGAAAGCTGGTGATCTCTGGATTGAGTGGGGAAAATGACTGGCCTGAACTAAATTTCCGGCTTATGACGTCGAACAATGCGTTAGAATTTCATTTCCTTTTTGTCCACGTCATTTTCATTTTTTCTACCAAAGTGGTTCTGATTTTGTCAATTTCCCTCCGTTCTGGTGAACTCTGCAGGAGGCTCAACTTCTTTGCGACAATTGGGCTACTCTGTACGGCGTCATTCAGATAGATGCTTGACTTGATAGCCGCTAAGCATCACGTTCCTGTGTCCCTAAGAAGTTTTATTATATGTAGTTTTGTAAGGAGCGGAGGGGGCACCATGAAGGTATAAGAGCAACTCTAGCAGACCCCGTATCCCGCCCCGGCCTGTAAAATAACCGCCAAATTGCGGGTTGGGGCCGGAAAATCTGCACGATCAGACCCCGCATCCCGCCCCGGCCCACAAATATTTTTACGGGGCGCAACAAATCTTCTTCCTCAACCTCTATCTTCACGGGCTGGGAGGCCGACCCGAGCTCAACCCCTATCCGATGCGAGATTTGGCGGGAGGGACATGTCCGCGCGCCCTTTCCCGCTCCCCGCACCCTCCGCCACCATTGCCCCCCTCCGCAAGCTCCGGTTCCTCCTCCCCGGCCGTCCCTCGCTGCCATGGATGACCCCATGCTGTCCCCCGTCACCGTCGAGGTCGCGCACCCTCCTTCCCCTCGGGCGGATCTCGTCGCCGGCCATGTTGGCCCCGCCGTCGTCGCCCAAGCACAAGCCGCGCCTGCCCGCAAGCGGCAGGGCAACGTGGTCGTGCAGGGCGGAAATCCGGCTGCCCCCGCCGCGATGGCCCGCGCTCCGGGCGCCAACGCGGTAGCGTGATCCCGGCCGGCGGCGGAGAAGGTCGCCAAGGCCGCGGGCGTAAAGCGGAGGAAGGTTCTGGCTTCAAAGAAGCCACCTTCTTC
>NC_057797.1:200392023-200502839 GCF_018294505.1 Triticum aestivum
GATGCCGTTCAACAGTGCCACTCCCCCCGCGAGCGAGGTGTTCGACGAAATGGCCGGAAGGTATGCGTCTTCGGTCTTGGCGATTTCCTTTCATTTCCGCCATTATTCTCGATAGCTCGTGACTTGTTATCGTTCGCTATAGCGGTGGTTCGAACAATGCAACAACCGAGTTCGTGAACTTGTTGGACACGAACGCGGTTGACATTGATCAAGCCCCTTTCGAGCCGTTCGACTACAATGAAACGGAGGGCGGCGTGGATGATCATGGTTGTGCGGACGAATTGGAGGAGATCGAAGCGGAAGCGTATGAGCAATCGCAAGAAAAATCTGGAAAAAGCCAAAGATCGAAGAACTACACGATCTTGGAAAGATCAAGCTTTGATTCAAGCATGGAGTGCGGTGTCTCTTGATGCATGCACGAGCATTTCTCAAACTTCCAAGAGATATTGGCAAAGAATCGAAGATCAATACTTCCGCATTATGGCAAAGCATCCCAATAGGACTCCACGCACATTTCGGTCGCTTCAAGGGCGTTGGGAGAACATCAAGCCTATGTGCAGCTTGCTTGGAGCAAGTACGCAATGCACCTTCAAGTGGCACCGCGGAGTCCGACTACGTGAGTTTGTTTTGCTTTTGTTCAAATTGTGCATCATCATATTGCATCATGGGAAATGATTGGATCACTTTGTTCACATTGTGTAGGACAAGATTGCTCAACATAGATACAAGGACATGGAAGCTTCGGAAGGCAGATTTATCAAACTAGAGCATTGTTGGGAGTTGCTCCAAAAGTGCGAGAAGTGGAAGTTGATCGACAAAGAATCCCCACCAAAGAGAGGCTCACTTACAAACATGGATGAAGATGAGGATGATGATGGCCCAAGAAATTTGCACAAGCCCGATGGCGACAAAAAGACTAAGGAGAAGATCAAGAGAGAGCAAGAAGCATCGAGCTTGAGGGAGAAGATTGACGCCATGGTGCAATCCAACGAGTCGATGTTGTTGAAGTCGTTGGAGATCAAGAAAGAATTGGCCGAGAAGAAGGCGAAGGAGAAGCAAGAATAGTGGCAATTGCTTAAGAGGGGCTACGCAAAGCTGCCATCGAGGAGAGAAGAGCACGCGCCGCTGAAAACAAATCCATGTCCATGTTGCTCGCCGAAAAGAACAAGATCATGTCAATGAACCGCAATGACATGGACGACCTCACCAAAACATGGCATGATATGGCAAGGAAGAAATCTTGAAGAGGAGAATGGTCGCGTCGGCCGGTCCGTGTTACAGTTCCGGTGATGTTTTCTCTGCTCCATATGGTGGCAATGTGGATGATTTCAGTGCGGGAATTGGGACAAGCGCCGGAGGTGGATTCGGTGGCGCCGATGAACTTCAAGATGGACTTGATGGCGCGGAGTGAAGATCGACCAAGATGATGCCGGACATGGGCACAAACCTTTGCAGGGCCCTCTTTTGCGTTTGCCGTAATGAACTTGGCTTTTATTTGCGCGTAAAATTGTTTATGTCATTTGAATTTGAACTTGTTTGTGAAACCCTATGTCAAATATGAGATTTGCTGTTTTTCTGTTTGCGGGTCGTCGTGGTGGTGCCCGAGTAGAACCCGCAGAAGCCGACCCGTAAAAAGGCATATTCCACGAATATATTTTTTTACGGATCCGTTTGGGGGGGTTTGCATCTGTGCCAGCCCGCGCCGGCATGCAAAAGCGGTTTTGCGCGAACTGCAAACGTGTTTTGCAGACCGGCGGGATGCGGGGTCTGCTAGAGTTGCTCTAAACTGGGTGGATGCAAGTCGCGCCATGGAGTATCCTGTGAACGGTGGGTTTGACTGCACTGGCGCGGCGCTAGCGTTCAAAGACCGGCACATGACAAAGGTGAGACAAGACGATACTGACGGTAAGACGGGCAATTTCCCCCTAAAAAAGGGCCAAATGGATTTTACCAGTTTAGCTCTACCACATGGCAATAGCAAGTAATACTGTGATGCAGGTAGAGAAATGGAAGAATACAAGCATAAATCACAAGCTTACATTGCACAGTACTAGGATGTCTTGATGTAATTTATAGTATTACACAACAATTTTAAAAACATACTGTAAACCATAGGTCTATTACTTAAGCTACCATCTAAGAGAACTTGTAGGCTCATAGCGGATATTTTACCATCAGTGCATAACATCATCTGCTCGGACAAACTACAAAAAACGCTAGCTGGCTGGTAGGGTAACGACAATAGGGAGTCAATTGACAAGAAGCATTATTAAAAACAAATGAACTAAACCACTACTTCCTTCAATCCATTATAAGGCTGTGTTCGGAGTCCCTCCGCTCCCGAAGCAGGCGGAGTTGCAGTTGAAAATCGCGAAGCACTTGCGGAGCGAGGAACCAAGTGCTCCGAAGATCCTAGGATTTCGCGGAGCTAGTGGATTGTCGAACAGGCTCTTAAGAGCATCTCCAATAGATTATGCAAATTTGGAGCTGCAAAACTAGGAGACGTAAAATTTACATCACCAAAAAAAGCATTTTTCATCTTCAAAAAAGAGACAACTCCAACAAATGATGTATATTTGATGATGTAAAGTCCAACTCTAACAGATGTAACTTTGAAGATGTAAAACGGTCGGCGGCTACGCGGTAGAGGCGCCGGAGCTGGCAAGGTGGGGCCACAACAGCGGTAGCCCGGCTAACCTCCATCTTGGAGCGTGGGCAGTAGGATGTCACCCTCAGCCACGACCAACGGCAGATCCAGGCGGCGGCAGAGCCACGTGAGCTGAGCTCGGGCCATGGCGCCATGGCGATCCTCCTTGGCGCGCCCTCGAGCAGCTGTGATATGTCTCCAACATATTTATAATTTTTTATTGTTCCATGCTATTACAGTATCCATCTTGGATGTTTTATATGCATTATTATGTTATTTTATATTATTTTTTGAGACTGGCCTATTAACCTAGTGTCCAGTGCCAATTACTGTTTTTTTCTTTATTTTTGTCTTTTATAGAAAATCAATATCAAACGGAGTCCAAATGGAAAGAAACTTTTTGTCGATTTTTCTTGAACAAGAAGACACCCACGAAGCTTCGGGAGGAGGCCAGAAAAGCCACGGATGAGCCACAAGCTCACCAAGCGCGCCCTAGGGGGGCGCCCTATGAGCTTGTGGGCCCCCGGGACTCCTCCAACCCTAATCTCAGCTCCATAAATACCCAAATATTCCCCGTATACCGGAGGCACACCAAAAATACTTTTCCGCCGCCGCAAATTTCTGTCCTCGTGAGATCCCATCTGGAGACCTGTTTCGGTACTCTGCCAGAGGGGGATTCGATCACGGAGGGCCTCTACATCAACCATGCTGCCTTTTCAATGATGTGTGATTAGTTTACCATAGACCTACGGATCCATAGCTAGTAGCTAGATGGCTTATTCTTTTTCTTTGATCTTCAATACAATGTTCTCCTCGATGTTCTTGGAGATTTATTCGATGTAATCTTGCGGTGCGTTTGTTTAGTTCCGATGAATTGTGATTTTATGATCAGATTATCTATGAATATTATTTGAGTCTTCTCTGAACTTTTTTATGCATGACTAAAATAGCTTTGTATTTCTCTCCGATCTATTATTTGGTTTGGCCAACTAGATTGATTTTTCTTATAATGGAAGATGTGCTTTGTTTTGGGTTCAATCTTGCGGTGTCCTCACCCAGTGACAGAAGGGGTAGCGAGGCACGCATTTGTATCGTTGTCATTAAGAATAAAAAGATGGGGTTTATTTTATATTGTTTGAGTTTATCCCTCTACATCATGTCATCTTGCTTAAGGGTTACTTCGTTCTTGTTAACTTAATACACTAGATGCATGCTGGATAGCGGTCGATGTGTGGAGTAATAGTAGTAAATGCAGACTCGTTTCGGTCTACATGTCACGGACGTGATGCCTATGTTCATGATCATTGCCTTAGATATCGTCATAATTAATCGATTTTCTATCAATTGCTCAACAGTAATTTGTTTACCCACCGTATGCTTTCTTTCAAGAGAGAAGCCTCTAGTGAAAACTATGACCTGGGGGTCTATCTTTTATCTTATTATTTTCAGATCTATAAGACCGAAACCCCAAAAATACCTTGTTGCAATTTATTTACATTTACTTTATTTTGCACTTTTATTTATCTTTTATACCTATCTCTATCATACCTCATCCTTGCAAGTGACCGTGAAGAAATTGACAACCCCTTTTATCGCGTTGGGTGCAAGTATTTGTTTGTTTATGCAGGTGCTATCATTGAAGACTTGTGTGTTCCTCCTACTGGATTGATACCTTGGTTCTTAACTGAGGGAAATACTTATATCTACTTTGCTGCATCACCATTTTCTCTTCAAGGGAAAAACCAACGCAAGCTCAAGAAGTAGCAGGAAGAATTTCTGGCGCCGTTGCCGGGGAGGTTCTAGCTACATCAAGCCTACCAAGTACCTATCATAAACTCTCATCTCTTGCATTTACATTATTCCCCATTTGCCTCTCGTTTTCCTACCCCCCCACTTCTAAAACATTTTCAGAAAAACACAAAAATAATTTATTTTTATTCACCTTCTTTCCGTTCGTCTTTGTCATGATGTCTCCAGAAAATGCTAAGTTGTGTGATTTTCCCAACACTAATAATAATGATTTTATTAGTACTCTGATTGCTCCTGCCACCAGTGCGGAATCTCATGAAATTAATGCCGCTTTGTTGAATCTTGTTATGAAAAAACAATTTTCTGGTAGTCCTAGTGAAGATGTTGCATCCCATCTAAATACTTTCGTTGAATTATGTGATATGCAAAAGAAAAAAGATGTGGATAATGATATTGTTAAATTTAAGCTATTTCTGTTCTCACCACGAGATCGTGTTAAAACTTGGTTTTCGTCCTTGCCTAAAAATAGTATAAATTTGTGGAATAAGTTTAAGGATGCTTTTATTTTCAAGTATTTTCCTCCCCCGAAGATCATCTCCCTTAGGAATGATATAATGAATTTTAAGCAACTTGATCATGAACATGTTGCACAATCTTGGAAGAGGATGAAATTGATGATAAGAAATTGCCTTACTCATGGTTTATGTTTGTGGATGATCATACAAAAAATTATGTGGGGTTGAATTTTGCATCTAGAAATCTTTTAGATTCCATCGCGGGGGGTATCTTTATGAAAATAACATTAGAGAAGCTACTAAACTCCTAGATAATATTATGATAAATTACTCTTAATGGCATACCGAAAGATCTTCTACTAGTAAAATAGTGGATGATATTAAAGAAATTAATACTTTGAGTGAAAAGATGGATGAATCTATGAAATTGATTGCTAGTAAGAGTGCTCTATTGATCCTAATGATATGCCTTTGTCTATTTTGATTGAGAATAATAATGAATATATGGATATGAATTTTGTTGTTGAAACAATTTTGGTAATCCACCGCTGCGCGCGGTGCCTGCGCACATCCTCCTCGTGCGCCCGCTGGGTTCGAGGAATCGCCGGCACCGGGATCCTCTGCGGATCCAGGTGCCAGTGGTGCGGCAGCGTGACGTCGGGGTAGGGCAGCGGCTGCCTGTACTCTCAGTGCCACCGCGCTTGATGCACCGGGACGTGCAGGCGTTGGCGACCTGGGCGGAAACGCGCCGGCGCCGGAGGAGGAGGGGAGAAGCACAGGAGGACGAGGCGCCGGGAGGACGAGTTGGAGTGGTGGACGGTGGCAGGTCTAAAGGTGTAGAGGAGGATGCATGAGACACTAGCTAGTGGTGAGAGAGGGAAAGAGGGTGCCGGAGGAAGCCACACAAGCCGTGGAGAGTCAGGTGGCAGGAGCGTAGGACACAAGAACAGAAGCGGCTGCAGGCATGATGGCAACCCGTGGAGAGCCACACAAGCGGAGGTTCATCGTCGCTTTCCTTCCTCTAGTAGATCGAGCATTGGTAGGCTCGTCATCAGTGTTGGGTATCACATGGTTTGGTGTTGCCTGCATCGATTCTAAAAGAGTTGTGGTTATTTTGAGCAGCGAAGAGCATGGCTTGGTAAACAGTGTGAGAAAAAGTAAAGAGCATTCTATTTCTTCCAACCATCGCTGCTTGTTTTGCGTGGGACAACTGGACAAGAATCAAACGCTGTCGTCTGAGATATACTATTGAGAACTCTACCGTTTTATTTATTTATATTACAGTTTACCCGCAAAAAAAGTTTTATATTACAGTATGTAATTGGGAGAAAACCTCCTTTCCGAAGAAAATTGGTTATGTTTTTTTTTCTCTAGTGTCCAATGATTACAATGGCACACAGGTTCCCAACCCACGCCCGCGTCGCTTAGGGGGCGGCTCGGGCGGAACCATAGCCGCCGCCCCTCCCCTCGCCTCCTCCTCCCTCGCCGCCGCCGGAGGACGCCGGCGGGCTAAGCCCGCGCGGCAGACGGCGGCGGCGGGGCGTTTCTCCGCGTGTCTATGGTGGGGGAGGCTCGGACCTCCGCGGCTGCGCGATGCGGATTCCGGCGGCTCGGCGGCCGCCCTGGCACACTCAGGCGGATCCCTAGGCGGCGCTCTCCGGCGAGGTGGTGGCTGCGGCGCTCCCTCATGCGGCGGCAGCGAGGAGCTCGAGGGCTTCGTCCCTCCAGCGAGGGGATCCGGAGCGGTGGGGTGGCAGCCCACGTTCCCTGCCTGGTGAGTGTGCCCCTGGTGCGTTGGTGGCGCGGCCGTTGGCTCCTCCGCTGACGGCGCGGCTGCTGGTGGTTGTCCGATCTGGCCGGGCTTGGTCAGATCTGGCTCGCGGCGTTGGCTGGCGACGAGGATTGGTGGTGGCTCCTGTGTGTTGATGGCGCTGCCGAGGCGCAGGAGGTGTACGGGCCAGCGGATGTGCGGGTCGGCATGGCCGACTGCGTGGGGCGGGTGGTTGTCGAGTTGCTCCGAGCGAAGGCTTGCCTGGCTTGCGTCGGCCGGTGGTGGCGGCGCCTGTGGGCGTCGCTCCCTTCTTGAAAGGCGTCACCGTGGAGTTCTTGTCACCGCGCTTCATCCTTGGATCTGGTTCTTTGGGTGAAAGCCTAGACCCGGCTGGGTCGGGCAACGATGTCGTCTCTACGACATTTCCTCCTTTGGGGCGTTGTTTTGAAGACCGGTGATCCTTCTCCGCGCTTCCCTCGGGCTGGACATGCACGGCATCACGGTTGGCGGGTGCCCAATCAGTGATGCGAGTGGTTGGTGTTGCGACTTGTGCGGAGACGACGATGATGGCATGCGAGCTGGGTCGCGGCTTGTCCTTCTGATGTCGATAGTCCGATTCGCCGTTGGGTGCGCCTATGTTTGTTTCTCACCGTGACAGAGAAGTCGAAGCTGCGTGTGGCGGGGCCCCTGCGGCAACGATGACTCCATGAGGGTGGTTTCAGCGGACGGTGCTCTCCGAAGGTTGCGTTGGACTAGGTCGGTGCGAGGCTTGCAATTTTCTCCTGCGAAGCGCATCAACAAAATCGGAGCTGCCGGTCCTCGACGTCTCGGCTGACTGTTTGGCTATTGCCGACGAGGTTCTTGGGCGTCGTTCGTTCGGAGGGGCCTTGACGGGTCATTAGCGGCGAAGTCGAAGTCGCCTGCTCGGGGAGAGGTGATGACGATGACATTGCAGGCAGCCTCGACGGTGTCCTCTCCTCGACGATGTGCGTGACCTTGTGGGTGCCAGGTCGGCCGATGTGCCCTTTTCTGTGGGTGTTCTGTAACGGTTTTAGTCCGGATTTCCGTTAATTAGCCGGACAATTCTCTTCTTCTTAATCAATAAAATGGCAAATCTTTTGCCTTGTTTCAAAAAAAAAATTGGTTGCTTGGCAACTATTTTTTTTTAAGATGGTTGTTTGGCAACGTTGGAGTGGCCAAGAATTATCTACTAGTCAAAATGTTTCTCCAAATATACATCGGCACATTGGTCAAATATAGTTTGTACCACCACCGGTCCATGTGACGGGTAAGCAGGGCCCAGAAGTAGAGAGAACTTTTCCATAATTACTTGTACTAGTATGTACTCCTCTGTTTAAAAATACTTATCGGACAAATAGATATATCTGAATGTATTTTAGTTATAGATACATTTATTTTTATCCATTTCTTCGATAAGTATTTTGGGATGAGGGAGTACTTTGTTCTCCCCTCCATAGAGCATCTTTCTAGTAGTACTACCAAGCTAGTTGTGCTTTTTTTGTTGGGGATAGAAACATCTCCTGGAACTTTGCAGAGAGCAAGGCAAGTTTAGCCTAAGAAAATCGAATATCATCAACTGAGAAATATCGATAAATAAAAGTGAAGTATGCAATTAGTCTGCAATTAACTAGCTTGTGACCTAAATCGATCAATTTCTTGTTGTTGGTCTAAAGCGTGCAGTCGGTTACAATTAACGGACTAATGTCGCGAGTCCGAGCCCGGTTCAACACAGACTATTGTGGCTTTTAATTATTTTTATTTTTTAGGCTGGTGCGGCAACAACTTGGCTGGTTTTTCCCATTTGAATCGGGCTTGACCTTATTTTATCAAATTAACGAGTTTATGGTCTAAATCGATCAATTTTTTAGTTGTTCGTCTACAACATGCAATCCGTTTGAGTTAATAGACCAATGACGCATTTCACTTGATAAATAACAGATTAACATGTGAAAGCATTAAAAATTAGCAGGGCAGGGGGTGGGGCACATTTGACCACTTCATCAGTAACGAATAGGAGGCCCATCATCTCCACATGAACCAGTGCTCTTCCAACTAGCGTGCTCCACTCCACCAACAATCGTAAATGGCGATCCCCGCAGATATTTAAGTAGTACTCCCTCAGTTTTTTTTAAAGATTTTAATGAGTGACTATATACGGGGCAAAATGAGTGAATCTACATTCTAAAATATGTCTATATACATCCGTATGTGATAGTCCATTTGAAATATATAAAAGGCTTATATTTATGAACAGAGTGAGTAGTATGAAGGAGTACATGCGCAATGCATGCATCATTATGATGCAGAGGCCGGGAGCACGCCTCCATTTCCAAAAAAAAACATGGACAGTGCATCATTTTCTCTCGCGCGCAGCGGGTCAGGTTGTCAGATACGATGATGAGGGAAAGGCAAAGTAGGCTGGATACATCACAGCACAGAGACGCCGTGGTCACCGCCTCACCGGTCGATGATGCAGAAGCAAATATCCATCCATCGGTCCTCTTGCTTTGCAATGTTCCCAAAAAGGAAGTAGGACTAACAGTGACACGTTCACGATTCGGGGATGCTCTTCTCCCCAGACGCGCCAGGGCAACAAAAGGTCTGTGTACTGTGTGTGTTGGATGGAAAATGTTGGGCAAAGAACTCTCTAGTAGGCACACGATTAATTCGGGTCGAAGCACAACCCAGGCTCCATGTCCGCTTGATATCTGCTCTTTTTCCGCGCATACGCATGCATGCAGCACGAAACCACGACACCATTGGCAGAGCTCTCCAAATCAAATAAACATGGATCTCCGTCTCTTCCTATTTCATAATGTAGTGTCTATAGATTTCTTTCTTTCAAAGTGAAAGTTTAAACTTTGATCGAGTTCATAGAGAAAACTTTCCACATTAGGGTACCAAATGCATATCATTACATATGTCATGAGGTATATTTTCATATTGTATATGTTTGGTATTTTTTTCTCGAATACGCAGGAGTGTGTGTCATTCATTAAACATGGATGGGAAAGAATCCCCAAAACCACTGATTACATGATCCTTACAAAGGAAACGACCGCCTCCCGCCACCCTAAACACCTAGACGGACTACTCGTGGTGTACCCGCAATGGCACGTCCACGGCATCCTCATCCCTTATGAAGAGCCCGGCCCTCCTCCAAATCATACCCTCATTGCCTGTCCGCCGCTTGATCCTCTCTATTGACGGTGCCGCCTCATTGAAGACAATGTCGTTTCGATGTTTCCATAGCATCCACATGCCCATAATGCATAGCTTTCCGATGTTCACTCCTCCTGGTCCTGCATACCTTTCATAATGTATATGTTTGGTATTATAGGTGCATATAATTTTCTCTATAAACTAGATCAAAAATTATTTTTTTGCGAGGGTAAAGGGAGTTTTATTGCAAAGTCATAGAGTTACAGTACTAAGCCAAACAACAGTGGCTCGCTCCGTTCGGCTGTAGCATTGCCAAACGATCGATAACTCTATTCTGAAAACGACTAATTTTCTGAGGTACAAACTCCCTACTACCAGCTAAATGTTTAATCTCCAAGACTAACTGACCATAAGCTGCCCGCCGCAGAGCATTTGTTGACATGCAAGATAATGCTTCCAAGGAATCCGATTGCAACATCACTGGTGAGTTTGAATGCTGGATGGCCAGAGCCATACCTTGCATCATCGGGTGTAATTCTGCCTCTAGTGGCTCATTGCAGTGGAAGATGTATCTGTATGACGCAAATAAGATCATACCCTCACTGTTCCTGAGAACACACCCAGCTGCCGCGGAGCCATCCTCTGGGTTGAACGAACCATCAACAGACAGGGCCACCGTACACGTTGCCAGAGCCAGCCAGGGCACAACGGGAACAGCCACCTTTTGGCGTGACACCTCCTGTGTCATCGAGGGCATTTTCCCTTTGATAATGTCCTCAACTGGAAACTTGCCGGCAAGGTTGATAGATTTATAGTAACTATCCAAGAATTCAATCGATGCAGGCACGGGTGGGGCTTCCTTGCCATGATAGCAGTCATTGCGTATTTGCCATATCCGCCAAATCAGCATGATAATCATATCACCGACCATTTCTGAACAGGAGTTAAGAAGAAACGAAGGAAGTGATAAGTTTAACTTTTGAGAAGATCAATATGTACTGTATTATGAAACGAAGAAAGTGATAAAAAATGCATGGGTAACGAAAAGTACACGGAAAGCGAAAACTTTCGGTTACTTAACCACCATTTAGCAAATGTCTTAAAATTCAAATTTGTACTAACAAAACTGGTGTCTCAAAAATTACTAACAGTTAGGTCAGCCGCGGACACATGCTGAGACAAATGATAAACTCCCTATTCTTCCTCACACGAGAGAAGACATGCAATTTGCACTTCTCTGCTCGTTATTGTACTTATTATCAGAAAAGAGCTAAAGAAATGTGATCTACGAGGTTGTAAGAGTATTAAAGGGGAACACATCTTGAAGGATTGATTGTAGTTCTAGAGAATTTGTGAGGAGACTATTAAATTTTCACCACTAACCTAGAAGTCTTACCAATTTTAGTTCTTGGTGTTAGAGTTAGAGATAAAGATCAATTGTAATCTCAATGGTCTCACTTTTCTATCCCTCTCGTGTCTATCTCTTCTCCTAGCGACAACCTGAATCCTAGCGATCGGGTTGCAAGTCTTGTACGCCACGGCAGAGGCTATTCCTACCTCACATCAATATATACCAACGCGGCTCCTCATCGAGGAGTAGGAACGCTTCAATCGTACATGGTATACAGAGCCAATTCTCTTCCCAATCTAGCTACGAGAACTCATCTCCATCGCCATGTCGTCTTCCTCACCAGCTGTCCTCAACCTCGGATCTCCACCAGCCGAGAAGCTCACCAAGGGGAATTACCTCTTGTGGAAGGCCCAGGTTATGCCTGGCCTGCAAGGAGCGCAGGTCACAGGGCTCCTGGATGGAACCAACGCCGCGCCCCCTTCAATGGTGGAGCAGCAGCAGTCGGACAAGACCGCCACAATGGTGCCAAACCCACTATACGCACCATGGCTATCAAGGGATCAACAAGTTCTTGGTTTCTTGCTGAACTCCCTCTCCAAACAAGTCCTCGCCCAATTTGTTGGTAAGGAACACACTTATGATTTATGGACTAGCATCACTACCCTCTTTGCATCGCAATCTCAATCCAGGATTACAAACCTGAGAATCGCCATCACCACAATGAAGAAGGGCAACATGTCCAGTACCTCCTTTATCTCCAAGATGAAGAGTCTTGGGGATGAGCTTGCGGCTGCAGGACGCCCCGTCACAGATCCTGAGATGGTTGATTACGTGCTCGCTGGACAGGATCGGGACTACGATCCAGTTGTGGCGGCCATCGGCGCTGTCAAGTCTATCATCACCGTCGACGAGCTGTTTGCTCAGATCGCCGCCTTCGACCATCGCCTGGAGATGCTCAGTGATGGTGGTGAAGGCGGCTTCCACACGTCCGCCAATCTGGCCTACCGTGGCCGTGTCCAGTACAAGCCTCGGGGGCGTGCACGCGGCACCAGAGGTCGCGGCCGAGGGAGACAATCTCCTTCTGCTCCAAGCGGCAGCAACAGAGGAGCGCGCGGCGGTCGTCCACAACCCCAACAGCAGCAACGCCAACCGCATCGGGATTATCCCGAGTGCCAAATCTGCCTCAAGCATCATCGTGGGGGCGCCCGCGAGTGTTGGGATCACTATGAAGACGATGAGTACGAGGAGAAGGAGGCCAATGCTGTCACCGACCCCTACGACATCGACACAAACTGGCACACATATACCAGAGCTACAAATCACATCACGGGGGAGCTCGACAAGCTGACGATCAGAGACAAGTACCGTGGGGGTGACCAAGTACACACTGCGAGTGGTTCTGGTATGGAAATTACTCATGTTGGTAGTTCAATTGTCAAAACCCCCATGAAAATTTTGCATCTAAAAAGAGTCTTATATGTGCCTGAAACATCAAAGAATCTTCTTTCTGTTCATCGCTTTACCCTTGATAATCATGTTCTCATTGAATTCTATTCTATCCTATTTCTTTTTGGTAAAGGATTTGGACACGAGGAGGGTACTTCTTAGGGGCAAGTGTGTGGGTGGCCTCTATCCACTCATATCTTCATCATCATCATCGTCGAATAAACAAGCTTTTGTCGCTGTCAAGCCTTCTTCAGCAAAGTGGCATAGCAGATTAGGTCATCCTTCGTCAGTTATTGTTAAGTTTGTCCTTAGTAAAAATAAACTTCCCCATAGTCATGAGTCTAGCATTGAGTTTGTGTGTGATCCATGTCAGCAAGCTAAAAGTCATCAACTACCATACCCTATATCTACCAGTATTTCCACTGCACCCTTACAGCTTGTATTCTTAGATGTTTCGGGGCCATCCCCTAGTTCTGTTGGTAGACATTCATACTATGTAAGCTTCATTAATGATTATAGCAAATTTACTTGGATCTATCTTCTCAAGAAACGATCTGAAGTGTTTCAAGTTTTCAAGAATTTTCAAAACCTTGTTGAACGAAAACTTAACACTAAGATCATTGCCATGCAAACTGACTGGGAGGTGAATACAAGAAACTGAATCTCCTTTTTCAGCAACTTGGTATTTCACACCATGTTTCATGTCCTCATGCACACCAACAGAATGGTTCTGCTGAGAGAAAACATCGCCATGTTGTTGAAGTAGGATTAGCTCTACTAGCAAATGCATCCATGCCACTCAAATTCTAGGATGAAGCATTCTTGACTGCCACATATCTCATAAATTTGCTTCCTAGCAAAGTCATTGATTTTGATACTCCCATCACACATCTTTTTGGCACTACTCCTGATTATAAATCGCTTCGTGTTTTTGGTTGTGCTTGCTGGCCCAACCTTCGTCCATACAATACACGCAAATTTGCTTTCCATTCCAAGAAATGTGTATTTCTTGGTTATAGTCCCATTCATAAAGGAGTCAAGTGTCTGGATGTGTCCAGAGGGAGGCTTTACATATCTCGAGATGTTGTATTCGATGAATCAGTATATCCTTTCGAATCTTTGCATCCAAATGCCAGATCTCTCCTTAGAAAAAAATTCTCCTCCTTCCATCAAATCTCCAAAACATTGATCATGGGGACGATGATTGTACTAACCCAACTGATAATCCTACTAGTACTTGTACTGTGCTTCCTCATGTGCAGGGACATGCAGAAAATGCGGCAGAAAATGATGCAGAAAAAATGATCAATTTTTTGAAGAAAACTACCCTATATTTCATGCGCCAGAACTGGACGAAGCTGGCGCCGAGCACGAGGAAAATGAGTTGTCTCCTGGAACTCCTGTGCATCAGTCCTCCTTGGATCGCGCACACAGATACACTCAGCACCATGCGCCGGGCAGAGCTGACCCGCACCAACCAGAGGGCGCCACGCCCTTGAATGCAGGCTCCACTCCGCGCCCCACGCGCGGGGCCCCGACAGCGACCGCGGCAGGAACCGCGTCCACAGCCGCATCTGGCTCGAGATCCCAGTCCCACATGCATGTGCAGGACGACTCCCCAGGATCTTCTACGGGCTCTAGGCTGGATGCAGTTACCCCTTTAGCCACACCGCAGGCTATGGGATCTTCTACGCAAAGCGGGTCCAGACTTTCTTCATGATCGTCTGCGGCTGAGTTCTCTACACCACCTCCTGTACAACGGACTGCACTCCATGTTCCACCGCAACCAGCGTCACATGTTATGACTCGACTACAAAAAGGTATACAAAATCCAAAGATTAGAAGATGGCACTATATTGTAACATCCCAAAATTCTAAATTTTGGAATGTCATATTAAATAGATAGATTTGATTGACTGTTTGATTGATTGAGTGAAATTCGAAACTTTTTAAAAGTTCAATGAGAGGGAATAAAAGGACTTTCCCAAAATTTCATTTTTGCATTTATGATCCCCGTGAATTCAAATTCTTTTCATTACAAAACCCTAGAGAGAAGATGACATGACTTCTTCCATTTAAATAAATGAAAAGGGTTTTTGAAAATATTTGAATTTCATTTGGAAATATTTTCCAATTCTGAAACTTTATGCAACTCAATGATTTTCACGAGAGAAGATAAAATGACTTCTTCAAATTATGAAATATGAGTTGGGAGTTTCAAAGATCAAAATTTAAAGTCCTTTTGAAATTATTTTCTATTTGGAGTTATCTGTGTTTTATTCAAATTATTTTAGCATGATTCCCTACATCAGAAAATTGGAGATAAATAAGTTTTAAATCATTTTGGTATTTTTAAAATAATTTTTACCGGATTTTATTAGACCAGAAGCACTCTTTGCTTTATTTGAATTTGTGTGTATTTTATTAGACTCTAGAAAAATGTTCAAATTGTAGGAAATCTTTTTCTAAAATTTTTGATATATAATATGCTTATATTATATTTTTAGTTTAATTTATTCTCATTTCTTTTCTTGTCTGCAAAAATGTTTATAAAAAAATCTTCTCCGCCGTACTGGGCCGGCCCAGCTCCTGCCAGGCCAAGGCCCAGCCCAGCGCGCCGCCCCGTCACCCCGCGCGACCAGGCGGGAGTCCACCGCCGCCACGGCTCGTCGGAGCCGTCTCCCCGCCGGACTCCTCCTCTCCTGCCCCCTCCTCCACGCCTTCCGAGGCCTCGCCTCCCGCGCCTATAAATAGCGCCGCCCCTCTCTTCCCCACATCGCGCCGCCGCCGCCGCTGCAGTGCCCCGCCTCTCGCGCTGCCTCGCCGGACTTCGCTGCCGCCGCTGCACGTTCCGCCTGCCGCCGCAGCTAGCGCCGCTGCCGCTCCCTGTCGCCGCCCCGCATCACGCCTCGCCGCCGCCTCCGCTTGCCGTCGAAGCCGCCGGCGAGATCCGCCGCAACCGCCGCCGTCGCCGCCGCATCGGAAAGCCACCGGAAAACCGCCACCACTGCCGGTTTATTTCCCCCGAGCCGGTAAAGCCGCCGCTTTTTCTTTCGATTAAAAAAACCCTAGATCGGTTTTCTACAGAAAACCTAGATCTGATTTTTTTATGTTTAGTTATGTAGTGAGCATTCACTAGTCTGAGTGAACGGTTTTCGTCGGTTTGGTTTCTGTAGCGAACGTTCATTAGATAGTTTTTTTTTCTTTTTTCTGTTTAATAAATTTGGCCAGGGACCCGTATGTAATTAGTTTCTTCACCGTTTAGTCCCTGATCTTCAAACCTTCGTAACTTTTCACTCGTTTGTCCAAATTCAACGAAACCAACACCCACTTCTTCGTTATGATCCCCTCTATCTAGTAATCCAACTCAAACATGTTTTTGGAAGATTTAAAATTTGAATTAGATCAGATTTAAATTTGAACTTCATTTGATCGTAACTTGAGTTTCGTAGCTCCGTTTGAGTTGATTCTTTTTGCAAATTAAAGCTCTTGACCTAAACTTTATGATAAGGCCAAGTTCACATAATTTTGGCACTGTTAGAAATTGTTTTATGTTGCAAGAGCTATTTGCTTGGTTTTGATGTTTTCCGAATCGACTCCTTCGATCTTTCTGGTCTTTTGAGTGATTGCTTATGTGTGGTTACTATTGCTTGATTACGATAGATTGACCGGAGTATGACGAGTAGAGATGTCAAGAGTTTTGAGTGCGAATCATCTTCATCAACATTGCAGGCAAGTTCACACTTTGATCATATCGCTTTTCGTACCCAGTTTTTATGCATTAGTTTCAACCCTCAAACATTGCATGAGTAGGATTGATAACATGTGGGTATTGGGAAGTAGTTGATGAGGTAGGAACCTATTGCCCTGCATTCAAACCTTGGGAGTTACTATTACGTTATGCTTACATTGCCATGCTATGCTCGTAGACGTGGATTGGGTTTTGAGAGTATCCATGACAGATGTGAGATTGTTAATTAACGGTTTACTTAAGGTGGCAACTTAAACACACATCTGGGTGGATTGAGGCACCTGGGTATTCCAGGATTGCCTGTCTAGGCACCTGGGTAGACCAGGATTGCCTGTTTTTTTATGGACCGCCACCCAGGCTCAAAGGGATCATGAGATTATTCATACTAGAAACTTCCGTGTGCAGCCACAACCTACTATGGGCTCTAGCATAGTTGATTAAGTCATGTGAACTCTTACAGTGGTAGACTAGCAGATGTAGGGGATGTAGGTGGTACTGTCTACCCGATCGTAAGGTGCTAGCGCTTCTGAAAGACTATGTCTCGGTCATCCGTTTCTCAAACACCCTATAGTGCAAGAATCCCAACGGAGGAGATCGAGTCTTGTGGGAAAAGTGCGCAAACCTCTGCAGAGTGTACAAACTAACCATGATTAGCCGTGTCCCCGGTTATGGATGTCTTGAGTATCTAGTTCTTGGATTATCCTGTTGAATCTCATCACGTTACTTTAATTAATTTTGTTGGGTTTTAATGATGATGCTTAATTGGGATTGAGAATGCCGTCAACCATTCTCAATGTTTAACAACCACCATGATAGTTAAATAAAATTTATTCCTTTGCAGTAGGGAAAATTGGCTTTTCGCAAAAACGTTATAACCATAGAGCTTTTCCACCAGCCATATATGCATGTAGTGATAGCCATTGTTTATCATTTTCTCTATGGTGTGAATTTGCCAGTACATTCAATGTACTGACCCGTTTCGGGCTGCAACGTCTCATGTTGCAGGTTTCTTACGAGTAAGTGATACGTTAGGGTTACGATTTCTACACTCAACTTTGCCGTTGGTGTTGATGGGAATCCACAACCTGGTTGCTTCCGCTATATGGATTGAGGTAATAGTATTTACGTTACTTTATACATGTGATTTACCTCTGTTATAAATCCTTCGAGTACTGTGTGTGTCAGCATACCGATCCAGGGATGACACTTAAGCACAGAGACTTGATCCATTCGGGTCGGGTCACTACAAGATGGTATCAGAGCACATGTTGACTGTAGGACGTGACCCTAGAAACTGGCAAGCCCATAGGAAAGATTTTCTCTACAACTTTTCTTTTCCAAAAAGATCTTTTACCTCTCTTCTCTTCTGAGCTTATTCAAAAATTCCTTTTAGTGAGACTATACCCCTTTCCCCTTTTGACCACTCGAAGATTCGACTGATGAGACCACTTCAAGAAGTGCAAGATATCGGACAACTGATACCATTCGGAATGAAGAGGATTTTACCATAGATTATGATAATGGAAACTACAACTGTTGAGGACTCCGAAGACTAGGAGAATCGGAGGCTCCGAAGAACTCCTAGATTCGTATGACCTAGGAAGGCTACCCTTATGGAACTTGGCAGACTATGGAAGCTGTCAATACCCGAGATCAAGGTGTATCGGAGAAAGACTGGAACATGGAGCGTTAGAACTCGGAGTTTTTGTCAAGAGAACCCTAAGGCAGGAGATATCAACTATGGAATGATAGCTCATGGTAATGACAAGAATAGAAACACGGCTATCTATGGTGTTATCGCCCGTTTATACTATTGTCATCGTGCTGGGTTAAGCATGCATATGCATGGAAGGATTGGATGGTAGAAGGCTGATGGGGCACCAATCAGTAAAAGATGAAGTTTTAACCTTAGCTGGTGTATCACCAGGATCTTGAGCAGAAGTTAAGATGGACTTGCAGGAAGCCATGTTTGAATAGGAAGCATTTCATGAGGAACTCAGGAACCAGAAGCTTAAAGTAGCCAAACTGGAGGAGCAGAACCTCGAGAAAACCGGAGATTCGTCAGGAAATAGACCATGGTTCATGCCAAGGATGTTGAAACCTAGAAGTTTGGAATGCAACTCCAAAATATTAAAGGACGCCATGAGAGACTTCGCGTCAACAGGGATGATCTAGCAAAAGAACTTGAGAATGACAAGCATGATCGGAAGAAGCCACTGGAGGCATGAACAAGACCTGAAGAGTTTGACGACATTGATGAATTATTAACCTTTAGAAGACCAAACCCCTGTTTTATACCTACGTTAGATGCGACGTTTGTGAGCTGTCATTTGTTTGATGTTTTTCCGACAACCACAAATAAAAAATCTGTCTTTTCAAAACCTTTGTTTGTATTGTGTGCATCTCTCTTGATCTCTCTTATCTCACCCCAAACCCATGTACCCAATAGAGGATGAATGGGGATGAGCTTGTATTTTTTGGACCGATGAGTCAATTGGAGACAGATCGATGGATTTAGAACATGGAGGATCATATGGAGAACAACCCTATAGTCGGAAAGGATATGGCCCAGCCTGCTCTTCAGTGCTTTGAAAGAGGTGCTGCTACTTGGTGGAGGATGTACCAAACCATCAATGGATGGCAAAGAGTGACCACTTGGGAAGAATTTAAGTTGATTTTGCTAATGTCTCGGTTTGTGTCCCAGAAATTGAAGCCTTCTGGAAAGGATATGAAGAAACCCTGTGCATGCAATCTTTGTGGAGAAATAGGACACAATCATAAAGAACACAAGGATGAATGCCCTAATTGTGAAGGAAGTCACCCAGCTAAAAAATGCCCCACTAGGCAGATCACTTGTTTCTTGTGTGAAGGGACTACCCACTACCCTGCTCAGTGTCACATTTACCCCTTGGTACAAAGAACCATCCAACAGAAGAAAGAAGCAATGAAAGGAGCCCTCATGGGAATTCGAGAAGAACCTGTGATGAAGGAAGAGGTGGAGGACACACCCAAAGAAGAACCAATTAAACCCTGCACCAAGTCTTGCTATTCATGTGGAGAAGAAGGACACATCTCCCAAAATTGTATGAATGGGGATCTAGTAGAATTCCCGACGGAGGAAATAGAGTATAACCCACAGGAAATAGAAGCCCTGGTTGGAATGGAAAAGTCCAGGAAGAGAAGTAGATTGGATTCCAGGAAGGATCTGAGTCATATCACCTGTTATAGGTGCAAGGAGTCAGGGCACTACCTTAACAATTGCCCAAAAAGGAAGCCAAGGACCCAAGGAGGCTATATAATCACAAGGAAACCTCGAAACTTGTCAGAAGTAATATGTTTCCATTGTAATGAGGCAGGACACTTTGCCAGAGATTGTCCGAAGGAGAAGGAGACTTGTGACAAATAGTTAAGTTTGTAACAGAAGAAATATAGTAGTAGCAGTGAGAATATTTTCCTTTATATTGAGGTGTTGAGTTGAGGCATGTAATGGAAAAATAGGAGATTGTAATAATTGAGAATCAATAAAGTTAGCAGTGTTGGTACTGATTTGGATTTTATGAGTTACTCTATGAGGAAAGATGTTGACCATTTTCGAGGATATGAGAAATATGGTCTATGGAATATTGGAGCATTTTAAGGGTGGTAGTACCCTGTAAGAACCGTTGACCCCTGGAAAAGATAAGGATACTCCACTGAGTGGATTTCGGACAAAATGAATACGAGTTTTGTCTCGATATGTGTGATACCCAAGAGTGTGTGGGATGAAGTTGGAGACCGTCAGTTGTTGGACCAAATGTGATCAAGGAGTCAGAAGAGAATGTTAAGTTGATTCAAGATAGACTGAAGGGAGCTCAGTCCAGGCAGAAGAGTTATGTAGGCTCAAAATGCAAGGAGGTAGTTCATGAAAATTGGAGACAGAGCATGTCTTCGTGTGTCCCCTCTGCGAGGAGTTAAACAATTTGGAGTTAAGGGAAAGTTATCCCCGAGATTTGTAGGACCATACCGAGTTTTGGAACGGCCTACAAGTTGAAATCACCCGAAGGACTGTCAGGAGTTCATGATGTGTTTCACATTTCCCAGTTGAAGAAGTGCCATGCAGAGATGGCCAATATTCCCCTGTAAGGACGCTTGACCCTGGAAAGGATAATGGTGTTCTATGAAGTGGAGTATGGACTTCATAAGTATAAGTTTTATCTCGGTATGCGGGATATTCCACGAGGATGAAGAGATGAATTACTATTGGATATAAAGGAGGTATGATGTTGGAAATATGGAGCAATTGCAACTCCATGATGAGTTTGAGTAATCACGTCTTAGACTTGTACAAATAGAAGGAAGGGAGACAATACAATTGGATGGATTTTAAGTATGCTAGGAAGCTGGAAGTTGGATGTTGGATTAGAGATCCCTTGCCCCGATGATGAGTTCAAGGTTTGCAAGTGATGAGATGGGCCATAACCCACAGGCCCCAGGACCTGCCAAGAAGCAAGCACATTCTTGTTGAAGGAAAAACCCTAGAAGAAGTTGCTATTTTAAGCAACATGCGATCTTATAGAGTTTACGCAAAACCTGAGAGTTGTGAAGGAACGATAGATGTTTGTTTGGCTTGCAGAATCAATGGATATATCCGAACTTGGTTCGTCGACAAGAGAAATTCTGCAATGCTTGTGAGGATGACCGAGTGTTAGAATGCGAGATTCGCTAAACCGTATACAAGGTAATGATTTGGGTGCGGGATGGATTGATCACCATACCAACTTACTCTTATTATTCGCCTTGCTATATGGGATGGTAAATCTGAGTGACTTACCTATAGTAGAGCGACGACGATGTTAAACCTTGTTTGAACCTTAGAATGGTATACGTATTTTCCCTGGTACACGACAGTTGTTGCCAATCGTAGGTTATACGGTGAGAATGAAGCCCAGACCCATTTTCTGCAGGAGAAACCAAAATTGTTGACCACCATGAGATATCGATAGTTGTTTAATATTGGCGCCAGACCCGTCAGCTAAGAAGACCCAGTCTCGGAATAACCTTACCAAGAGGAAAGGACAAAAGAATTGCGGTAAAGGTTATGCCACTATCGGAAGAGCCCAGAGATGGAATTTCCCGAGATCTGGGAAGACCGACACTATCAACAATAAGGATGGAGTATATGAGTTTTGATGGAACCGTAACCATGTTTCTAAGGGTGGTAGCACCCCAGACCCCTTGTGATGATCGATGGATTTTGAGAAGACCCCCAAACCCTAACCTATTTCTTGCTAGCCTCTCCGAATCTCGAGGACGAGATTCATTTTAAGGGTGGTAGGTTTGTAACATCCCAAAATTCTAAATTTTGGAATGTTATAATAAATAGATAGATTTGATTGACTGTTTGATTGATTGAGTGAAATTCGAAACCTTTTGAAAGTTCAATGAGAGGGAATAAAAGGACTTTCCCAAACTTTCATTTTTGCATTTATGATCCCCGTGAATTCAAATTCTTTTCATTACAAAACCCTAGAGAGAAGATGACATGACTTCTTCCATTTAAATAAATGAAAAGGGTTTTTGAAAATATTTGAATTTCATTTGGAAATATTTTCCAATTCTGAAACTTTATGCAACTCAATGATTTTCATGAGAGAAGATAAAATGACTTCTTCAAATTATGAAATATGAGTTGGGAGTTTCAAAGATCAAAATTTAAAGTCCTTTTGAAATTATTTTCTATTTGGAGTTATTTGTGTTTTATTCAAATTATTTTTCTCCAAAAATAAAATATATGGAAAATAGGGTAACATGATTCCCTACATCAGAAAATTGGAGATAAATAAGTTTTAAATCATTTTGGTATTTTTAAAATAATTTTTACTGGATTTTATTAGACCAGAAGCACTCTTTGCTTTATTTGAATTTGTGTGTATTTTATTAGACTCTAGAAAAATGTTCAAATTGTAGGAAATCTTTTTCTGAAAATTTTGATATATAATATGCTTATATTATATTTTTAGTTTAATTTATTCTCATTTCTTTTCTTGTCTGCAAAAATGTTTATAAAAAAATCTTCTCCGCCTTACTGGGCCGGCCCAGCTCCTGCCAGGCCAAGGCCCAGCCCAGCGCGCCGCCCCGTCACCCCGCGGGACCAGGCGGGAGTCCGCCGCCGCCATGGCTCGCCGGAGCCGTCTCCCTGCCGGACTCCTCCTCTCCTGCCCCCTCCTCCATGCCTTCCGAGGCCTCGCCTCCCGCGCCTATAAATAGCGCCGCCCGGAGCCCCGCGCCGCCCCTCTCTTCCCCGCATCGCGCCGCCGCCGCCGCTGCAGTGCCCCGCCTCTCGCGCCGCCTCGCCGGACTTCGCCGCCGCCGCTGCATGTTCCGCCCGCCGTCGCAGCTAGCGCCGCTGCCGCTCCCTGCCGCCGCCCCGCACCACGCCTCACCGTCGCCTCCGCTTGCCGTCGAAGCCGCCGGCGAGATCCGCCGCAACCGCCGCCGTCGCCACCTCGTCGGAAAGCCACGGGAAAACCGCCACCACTGCCAGTTTATTTCCCCGAGCCGGTAAAGCCGCCGCTTTTTCTTTCGATTAAAAAAACCCTAGATCGGTTTTCTACAGAAAACCTAGATCTGATTTTTTTTATGTTTAGTTATGTAGTGAGCATTCACTAGTTATGCCTTTGGAGTGAACGGTTTTCGTCGGTTTGGTTTCTGTAGCGAACGTTCGTTAGATAGTTTTTTTCTTTTTTCTGTTTAATAAATTCGGCCAGGGACCCGTACGTAATTAGTTTCTTCACCGCTTAGTCCCTGATCTTTAAACCTTCGTAACTTTTCACTCGTTTGTCCAAATTCAACGAAACCAACGCCCACTTCTTTGTTATGATCCTCTCTATCCAGTAATCAAACTCAAACATGTTTTTGAAAGATTTAAAATTTGAATTAGATCAGATTTAAATTTGAACTTCATTTGATCGTAACTTGAGTTTCGTAGTTCCGTTTGAGTTGATTATTTTTGCAAATTAAAGCTCTTGACCTAAACTTTCTGATAAGGCCAAATTCACATAATTTTGGCACTGTTAGAAATTGTTTTATGTTGCAAGAGCTATTTGCTTGGTTTTGATGTTTTCCGAATCGACTCCTTCGATCTTTCTGGTCTGTTGAGTGATTGCTTATGTGTGGTTACTATTGCTTGATTACGATAGATTGACCAGAGTATGACGAGTAGAGCTGTCAAGAGTTTTGAGTGCGAATCATCTTCATCAACATTGCAGGCAAGTTCACACTTTGATCATATCGCTTTTCGTACCCAGTTTTTATGCATTAGTTTCAACCCTCAAACATTGCATGAGTAGGATTGATAACATGTGGGTATTGGGAAGTAGTTGATGAGGTAGGAACCTATTGCCCTGCATTCAAACCTTGGGAGTTACTATTATGTTATGCTTACATTGCCATGTTATGCTCGTAGACGTGGATTGGGTTTTGAGAGTATCCATGACAGATGTGAGATTGTTAATTAACGGTTTACTTATGGTGGCAACTTAAACACACATCTGGGTGGATTGAGGCACTTGGGTATTCCAGGATTGCCTGTCTAGGCACCTGGGTAGACCAGGATTGCCTGTTTTTTTATGGACCGCCACCCAGGCTCAAAGGGATCATGAGATTATTCATACTAGAAACTTCCGTGTGCAGCCACAAGCTACTATGGGCTCTAGCATAGTTGATTAAGTCATGCGAACTCTTACAGTGGTAGACTAGCAGATTTAGGGGATGTAGGTGGTACTGTCTACCCGATCGTAAGGTGCTAGTGCTTCTGAAAGACTATGTCTCGGTCATCCGTTTCTCAAACACCCTGTAGTGCGAGAATCCCAACGGAGGAGATCGAGTCTTGTGGGAAAAGTGCGCAAACCTCTGCAGAGTGTACAAACTAACCATGATTAGCCGTGTCCCCGGTTATGGACGTCTTGAGTATCTAGTTCTTGGATTATCCTGTTGAATCTCATCATGTTACTTTAATTAATTTTGTTGGGTTTTAATGATGATGCTTAATTGGGATTGAGAATGCTGTCAACCATTCTCAATGTTTAACAACCACCATGATAGTTAAATAAAATTTATTCCTTTGCAGTAGGGAAAAATTGGCTTTTCGCAAAAACATTATAACCATAGAGCTTTTCCACCAGCCATATATGCATGTAGTGATAGCCATTGTTTATCATTTTCTCTATGGTGTGAATTTGCCAGTACATTCAATGTACTGACCCGTTTCGGGCTGCAACGTCTCATGTTGCAGGTTTCTTACGACGAGTAAGTGATACGTTAGGGTTACGATTTCTACACTCAACTTTGCCGTTGGTGTTGATGGGAATCCACAACCTGGTTGCTTCCACTATATGGATTGAGGTAATAGTATTTACGTTACTTTATACATGTGATTTACCTCTGTTATAAATCCTTCGAGTATTGTGTGTGTCAGCATACCGATCCAGGGATGACACTTAAGCACAGAGACTTGATCCATTCGGGTCGGGTCGCTACATATATGATATGGTATGTTGTGTGTTACAAAAGAACCCACAAAATTAGAAGATGCACTTGAAGATCCAAAGTGGAAAAATGCAATGGATGAAGAATACATGGCATTCAGGGGCGGAATTGGGCCTGGGGCAACTGGGGCTATAGCCCCAGGCTTGACCCATCTAGTAGGCATACATTTATTAGTTTCTTTTTTATATTTATATACAGACAAGGCCCAGCCCCAGGCGTGCAAGCACAGCCCCATGTTCAGCCCACGTAAGTTCCCACTTCCCAGCCCAATGGAGATGTCCTATGCCACGACTCGAGACCACCACAGCTAGTTTGGTTAGTAGCGATTTCTAAGGAATCAATCGTCCAGTGTTTCGCCTGATCTTTCACCCAATTAATCAAAAAACATAGCCCATTCACAGCTGCGCCACCTCAGTCGCCCGCCGTTTCCCACGGGACAGATTCGCGTCCCGCGTCTGTACTTGCGCCCAGGCGGCTGGCGCTCGCCGCTCAGAGCACGGATCATCGCCTCGTCGACTCCGATCAGTGCCCTCCGGGCTCCATCCCTTCTTCCTTTTCATCTTCAGAATCGGCTAGACAGCAGGACAGGAGAGGTAATCTTCAGTTTACTGTATCTATCATCTAATTTTCCCTAGTTTTCTATCTATTTGCCGAAGTCAATGAGTTTGTGACATTCAATTGTATTACTTTAATCACTTCTATTTCATTGTTATTTGTTAACAGGAAATATTGTTCAAAATCCAAGATGAAGAGGATTCGAACAATTGAAGAGGAAATATTGTTCAAAATCCTTAATTCTGCTTGTCACTACAGCAACCGTAGAAAGAGCTTTCTCAGCTATGAGCATTGTCAAAACTGAGTTGCAGAATAAGATGAATGATGAATGGATGAATCATCGTTTGGTGTGCTATATTGAGCATAATGTATTTGCAAGCATTGATTATATCAAGATTATACAGTGCTATCAAAAAATGAGGAAACAAAAGGGGCTACTACCTCGTGCACTTCGTGACAATGGTATTTTTATTTTGCAAAATATCATACGAACAATTGATTTTAGTATATGTCCAGTGTCTTAATTTTAAATACTCGATTTTATGTTTGCAGCTCCAGGTCCTTCTACTATTGCTGGTGAAGAAACAATTGCCTAGAATTAAGCAGGCTTCATTAATTTGGTACCAAACAATGTTTGCAAAAATGCACTTTGTTAAATTATTTGTTTTATCGAATTTTCTCTCGTGGTAGTAATGAATTTATATTTCATCTTTTAATGTGAATTTGTGGCATACTTCTAGCACACGTTGGTGTGCATGCTATTTGACGTTATTTTTAGTCAGTTAGTTTTAGCCCTAGGCTTTGTGAAATCCTGGCTCCGCCTCTGATGGCACTTATGAGGAACAATACATGGCATCTTGTACCTGAGCCAAGAGGTAAAAATATTACTGATTGTAAGTGGATTTACAGAATTAAAAAGAAGGCAGATGGCTCAATTGACAGGTATAAGGCACAGTTAGTTGCAAAGGGCTTCAAGTAACGTTATGGTTTTGACTATGAAGATACCTTTAGTCCTGTTGTTAAAGCTGCAACCATTAGGCTTGTGTTAGCTATTGCTGTTTCCGGGGGATGGAGCTTAAGACAACTAGATGTTCAGAACACATTTTTGCATGGTGTTCTGGAAGAGGAGGTTTACATGAGACAACCACCTAGGTATGCAGAAAAACGGATACCTCATTATGTTTGCAAACTTGACAAAGCACTTTATGGTTTGAAACAAGCACCGAGAGATTGGTACTCAAGGTTAAGCTCTCAGTTAAGGCATTTGGGTTTTGCTGCATCCAAAGCTGATACTTCACTTTTCATTTATAACAAGGCAAACACAGCTATATTTGTATTGGTATATGTTGATGACATTATAGTTGCAAGTTCTTCACAAAGTGCTACTAATGCTCTCTTGCATGATCTAAGTTCAAAGTTTGCTTTGAAAGATCTGGGTGATCTACATTTCTTTCTAGGCATTGAATTCAAGAAGATTCAAGATGGCATAGTACTTAATCAAGAGAAATATGCTACTGAACTTCTCGTTCGCATGGGGATGAAGGATTGTAAGCCTTCACCCACACCGTTGTCTTCTTCAGAAAAAAATTCAGCCTTTGAAGGAGAGCCGCTCAAAGAAGAAGAAAGTACAAAGTACAGGAGTGCAGTAGGGGCTCTACAGTATCTGACACTGACAAGACCAGATATATCCTTTGTTGTTAATAAGGTTTGTTAGTATCTACATGCACCTACTACTGTACATTGGACAACTGTTAAAAGAATTTTACACTATATAAAACACACTGTGAGCTTGGGCCTTCAGTTCAGACGTTCTAATTCCACCCTTGTCAGTGCTTTCTCTGATGCTGACTGGGCAGGATGCAGTGATGACAGAAAGTCAACTAGAGGATTTGCAGTATTCTTGTGCTCCAATCTTATTTCTTAGAGTGCCAGAAAACAAGCAACAGTGTCGAGATCAAGTACTGAGGCTGAATACAAATCACTAGCCAATGCAACTGCTGAGATCATTTGGTTAGAATCATTGCTCGGTGAATTGGGAATTAAGCAGCATCGTGTGTCATGTTTGTGGTGTGGTAACTTGGGAGCCACCTATCTCTCTGCGAATCAAGTGTTTCATGGCAGAACAAAACATATTGAGATTGACTTTCATTTTCTACGAGAAAGGGTTGTAGAGAAGAAGTTGGACATACGGTTTATTTCTTCCAAAGATCAAGTTGCAGATGGGTTTACTAAAGCTCTACTAAGCAAACCTTTTGAGGAGTCCAAGAGGAATCTTAATATAGGATAGTTAAGATTAAGGGAGGGTGTTAGAGTTAGAGATAAACATCAATTGTAATCTCAATGGTCTCTCTTTTCTATCCCTCTCGTGTCTATCTATTCTCCTAGCGACAGCCTGAATCCTAGCGATCGGGTTGCAAGTCTTGTACGCCACGGCAGAGGCTATTCCTACCTCAGATCAATATATACCAACGCGGCTCCTCATCGAGGAGTAGGAACGCTTCAATCTTACACTTGGCAGATTTGAAGCTTACCTAGTGGTTGCCTAAAACAAGTGTACGAAAGAGTAAATAGGGAAAACAGAACTTGCAAGTAAGATCAGAGATTTTTTTTCTGAGCCCAGAAACCATAGAACAATAGTTATACCACATTTTTTCATATATAAACAAATATGTACATACAATACAAGAAGAAATGACAGAAAATAAATTATCCTATACCAAGATCTGGAAACATCATGTATAAAATATTGATATCTGAGCTAATCCAACTTTGAAGGTAATACAACTTCTTGCTTTCGACTCTATGTTGAAGAAGAGTAAGATCCTCCTTCAAAAGATATTTATAGGAATTGACTGTCCAAACTTTCATTTTGAAAATCTTGCCATTGGTTCCTAATATTCCATCAACCTAGAATAATGATGCCCAGGGAAATTTCTTTTGAAAGTCTTTAATAGCCAGAGTGATTTTTCATTATAAAGAGAAATACCCCTTGATTTATAAGAAGGATGGACTGCGAGAACTTTAAACAAAGATCCCAGTTGCTAAGTCCGCAAAGGACACCACCCACGGACGGCCCATAGAGAATAACCAACATATCATACCATGGCTTACCACTACGTAGGCTGAGCCTTATTGGAATTGTGTCTGAGTATATTTGTACAAGGTATGTTATAGTTGAACTCTAGATTGTACTATGTTTAAATAATGTAAGAGCATCTCTAGCAGACACTGTATAATGCACCAACACGCAAAATAACTATCAAAATACGGGTCCACGTGAAAAAAACCCGCCCGATCACGCATTGTAAGAGCAACTCCAATGGGGCGACCCAAACGGACGCGCGCTTTGTCCGCTTTTCGTCCGTTTGGGTCGGCTAGGCGGACGTGCGCGTCCGCATTCTCGAATGGGTCGGCTTGACCACCCAACGGGAGGCTGACCCAAATGTGCCAACATGAAGAAAAAACAGCTCATAGAAAATAAACATAATTAAACATAAGTGGCCGGTTAACTGCCGGCCAAAGTCCACTTAAACCTAATTCAACATTAATTAAAACATAAAAAAGTCTGCGCCACCCCGCACGCTGCCCTAGACGTCGTCGGCCTTGCCCTTGCCCTTGACGTCGACGTCGCCATCGCCATCGCCGCCGGCGAGGTCGATGAAGACGGGAGCAGGGCCAGCTCACCCGAACGCCACCTGGTACACTGCCAGGGCAGCCTCCTCCGGCGTCTGCTAGGGTGGCGGCATTGCGGCTAGCCGCACGCGCTCCTCCTCCTCCTCAAGCTGGAGCGCCCCTCCGTCGCGTTGCAGCATCGCCTCGTAGCGCATCTGCCACTCATCGTCGGCCTGCTCCTGGCGGAGCCAGTGCGCCTTCCAGCGCTCAAGGTGGGCCGCCTCCTGCACTGGCGTTGCGGCGAAGTGGACAGGAGGCGCGCTAACCCACTCACGGTACTGGCCCGTCCATGTGTAGGCCTCCTCCGGACAAGTGGGTGGAGGCGGGGAGCGCTTCCGCGTCGGCTCCACTCCGGCTCCGGCTTGGGCTCGACGGGCGGCAGCGGTGGCGGTGGCAGGACAAAGAGCGGGGTGTGGACGGAGTCCCCCGCCACCGACAGGGCAAGTGCTTGCTCCAGCCCATCCCAGTGTGCGTCCTCCTTGAGACGGCTAGCCTCCAGCGTGTGTTGCAGGGCCTCCTGGAGGGTAGCTTGGTACTCCGCCCCTGCCTCCATTTCATCTGGCTCTACCCGCAGGGACGGCGGTGTGGAAACGGCGGCGAGACGGCGTTGACGCCTACATGCCGTTCCTCTTCGTGTTCGAGGGCAAAGCAAGCCTCCCAGTTGGGAGAGTAGGCGGCATACTCGGGCATCCACCGCTGCTCCGGCGTGAGCTGCGCACGGAGGCTGCGCACATCCTCCTCGTGCGCCCGCTAGGTCCGCAGAACCGCCGGCACCGGGATCCGTGCGGATCCAGGTGCCAGTGGTGCGACAACGTGACGTCGGGTAGGGCAGCGGCTGCCTGTACTCCCAGTGCCACCGCGCTTGGTGCAACGGGACGTGCAGGCGCCGGCGACCTCGGCAGAAACGTATCGGCGCTGGAGGAGTGGAGGGAGGAGGAGCACGGGAGGACGAGGCGCCAGGGGTGCCCTTGCCCTTGCCACTGCTGCTGCCGAAGAGGCCCATCGCTTGCTAGGGTTTGCTGTCGCCGGCGAGGAAGCAAAGGGAGTGGTGGGGGGCCAGATGTGGACGGAAGTGGATGAGGCCGGCCCCCGCCGCACGCATGCTTAAAAAGGACGCTTCCACTGGCTGACTAGTGGGCTGTCTTCATAAATAAGATAACGGGTGGTAGTTGGCTGGCCTACAGGTGGGGCTACGGCGGACGCCGAGGAGACGTGCGGCGCGCCCGCGCCGACACATTTCAGGTGCAATTTTGGGCCAAAATGGGCCGGCGCGGACGCCAGGCGGACGAGATTTGGGTTTGGGTCGGCGCGTTGGGCCTCCACTTTTGTTCGCGCTGACCCAAACGGACGCAGGCGGATGAAATGGCTCGCCCCATTGGAGTTGCTCTAAATGCGCCGGATCCGTAAAAAAAATTGATTGGCGCGAAAAACATCCCCGTCAAAACTGTGAAAATAAAGATTCAGAGCCAACCCGAGGAGGCCCTATATACACGAAAGGCCGTTGGCGGGAGTCTAACTGCCATCGGAACCTTCATGGCTCGCTCCTGTCTGCGACGCCGGCCTCCCGCCCCGGCAGCCGGGCTCACCCGCCGCCAGTCCCTGGACGTCGGCCGCCGCGCCCACCGGCTGTCCGCCCCAGCCCCCGGCCGTTCGCCCAGGCCGCGGCGCTCGTCCGCGGCTCCATGGCTCTTGAACGGAGCTAGCTAGCTCAATATATTTGAACAGCTAGCTAGCTCAATCGATTCGAACATCTAGCTAGCTAGCTGGATGTGTGTCTCTCCCGACAGCCGGTCCCCGGAGTCCGGCCGCCGTCCACACCGCTCCGGCCGGGTCCCGTCTTCCTGGTCCACCCGTCCGCCGGTGGCCGCGCTGGCCTGCTCTATGTGCCGATTCTAAATTGGCGTGAGGAAGAGGACGACCAAAAAAGTGGGCTAGCTATGGGTATGTTCGGTATATCCAGAGAATATTCTTTTTTACGGGTTGTTTATACGAGATCTGTTCGATCACAGCTAAAATTGGCCCTTAAAACACATTTTCTCGGCCCTTATAACGACTTTAAGGGTCCGTGATACGTCTTCGTCGTATCTATAATTTTTTATTGTTCCATGCCAATATTCTACAACTTTTACATACTTTTGGCAAAGATTTATATGATATTCTTGGACTAACATATTCATCTAGTGCCCAGTGCCAGTTCTTGTTTGTTGCATGTTTTTTGTTTCGCAGAAAATCCATATCAAACAAAGTCCAAGTGCGATAAAAACTTACGGTGATTTTTATGGAATATATGTGAATTTTGGGAAGTGGAATCAACGCAAGGCGGTGCCCGAGGGGCCCACAAGCCCTAGGGGTGCGCCCCCTACCCAGGGCGCGGCCAGGGGGCTTGTGTCCACCCCGAAGGTCGATTGGATGTGTCCTTCGGATGCGAGGAAGCTAATATCTAGATAAAAATTGTGTTAAAATTTCAGCCAATCGGAGTTACGAATCTCCAGAATTTAAGAAACGGTGAAAGGCCAGAAACAGGGGTCATGAAACTGAAGAGAAACAGAGAGACATATCCAATCTCGGAGGGGCTCTCGCCCATCCGCCGCCATGGAGGCCATGAACCAGAGGGGAAACCCTCCTCCCGTCTAGGGGGGAGGTCAGGGAAGAAGAAGGACGGGGGGTTCTCCCCCTCTCTCCCGGTGGCGTCGGAACGCCGTCGGGGCAATCATCGTGTGACGGCGATCTACACCAACACCTCCGTCATATTCACCAACATCTTCATCACATCCCTTCATCTATATTCAGCGGTCCACACTCTCCCGCAACCCGTTGTACCCTCTACTTGAACATGGTGCTTTATGCTTCATATTATTATCCAATGACGTGTTGCCATCCTATGTTGCTTGAGTAGATTTTTGTTGTCCTATCAGTGATTGGTGAATTGCTATGATTGGTTTAATTTTCTTGTGGTTATGTTGTTGTCCTTTGGCGCCCATTGATGTCTACTACACAACCTTCTTCTTGTAGACGTTGTTGGGCCTCCAAGTGCAGAGGTTTGTAGGACAGTAGCAAATTTCCCTCAAGTGGATGACCTAAGATTTATCAATCCGTGGGAGGCGTAGGATGAAGATGGTCTCTCTCAAGCAACCCTGCAA
Organism: Triticum aestivum; assembly: GCF_018294505.1. NCBI lineage: Eukaryota > Viridiplantae > Streptophyta > Magnoliopsida > Poales > Poaceae > Triticum > Triticum aestivum. The sequence continues at coordinate 200,424,330 of NC_057797.1, forward strand.
CCAAATAACAAAGAGTCTCTTGTGTCCCCAACACACCCAATACAATGGTAAATTGTATAGGTGCACTAGTTTGGCGAAGAGATGGTGATACAAGTGCAATATGGATGGTAGATATAGGTTTTTGTAATCTGAAAATATAAAAACAGCAAGGTAACTAATGATAAAAGTGAGCGTAAACGGTATTGCAATGCTAGGAAACAAGGCCTAGGGTTCATACTTTCACTAGTGCAAGTTCTCTCAACAATAATAACATAATTGGATCATATAACTATCCCTCAACATGCAACAAAGAGTCACTCCAAAGTCACTAATAGCGGAGAACAAATGAAGAGATTATGGTAGGGTACGAAACCACCTCAAAGTTATTCTTTCCAATCAATCCATTGGGCTATTCCTATAAGTGTCACAAACAGCGCTAGAGTTCGTACTAGAATAACACCTTAAGATACAAATCAACCAAAACCCTAATGTCACCTAGATACTCCAATGTCACCTCAAGTATCTGTGGGTATGATTATACGATATGCATCACACAATCTCAGATTCATCTATTCAACCAACACATAGAACCTCAAAGAGTGCCCCAAAGTTTCTACCGGAGAATCACGACAAAAACGTGTGCCAACCCCTATGCATAGGTTCATGGGCAGAACCCGCAAGTTGATCACCAAAACATACATCAAGTGAATCACGTGATATCCCATTGTCACTACAGATATGCACGGCAAGACATACATCAAGTGTTCTCAAATCTTTAAAGACTCAATCCGATAAGATTACTTCAAAGGGAAAACTCAATCCATTACAAGAGAGTAGAGGGGGAGAAGCAACATAAGATCCAACTATAATAGCAAAACTCGCGATACATCAAGATCGTATCACCTCAAGAACACGAGAGAGAGAGAGATCAAACACATAGCTACTGGTACATACCCTCAGTGCCGAGGGTGAACTACTCCCTTCTCATCATGGAGAGCGTCGGGATGATGAAGATGGCCACCGGTGAGGGTTCCCCCCTCCGGCAGGGTGCCGGAACAGGGTCCCGATTGGTTTTTGGTGGCTACAGAGGCTTGCGGCGGTGGAACTCCCAATCCCTTCTGCTCCCCGATCGTTTTTGGGTATATGGGTATATATGGGAGGAAGAAGTACGTCAGGGGAGCCACGAGGGGCCCACGAGGGTGGAGGGCGCGCCCTAGGGGAGTGGGCGCGCCCCCCTACCTCGTGGCTCCCTCGTTTCTTTCCCGACGTGCACTCCAAGTCTATCGGGTAGCTTTCCTTCCAAAAATAACTTCTCCAGAAGGTTTCATTCCGTTTCGACTCCGTTTGATATTCCTTTTCTTTGAAACACTGAAACAAGGGAAAAAACAGGAACTGGCATTGGGCTCTGGGTCAATAGGTTAGTCCCAAAAATAATATAAAAGTGCATAGTAAAGCCCATAAAACATCCAAGATGGATAATATAATAGCATGAATACTTCATAAATTATAGATATGTTGGAGACGTATCACCCATCATATGAGCGCGAGTGTGGATCACACCATAGGGTTAGTTGTATGTTGATAGGACTATGTATTGGAGGGCAAGGGTGACAGTAGCTTCAGCCTAGCATAGAAATTGATGCATATGGGATTGAAGGGCGACCAATATATCTTAAGACTATGGTTGGGTTTTACCTTAATGAATGACAGTAGTTGCGGATGCTTGCTGGAGTTCCAATCATAAGTGCATATAATTCCATGTAAGGGATGACATGCTAGCAGTGGCCTCTCCCACATAAAAACTTGTTATCGGTCTAGTAACATAGTTGATTACTTAGGGACAATCTGCAACTCCTACCACCACTTTTCCACACTCTCCATACGAATTTAATTGTTTATTTATCTAAACAGACCCTAGCTTTTATTTACGTGCTCTTTATTATCTTACAAACCTATCCCACAACACCTACAAAGTACTTCTAGTTTCACAGTTATTCTATGTAAAGCAAACATTAAGCGTGCGTAGAGTTGTATCGGCAGTCGATAGAACTTGAGGTAATATTTGTTCTACCTTTAGCTCCTCGTTGGGTTCGACACTCTTACTTATCAAAAGAGGCTACAACTAATCCCCTACACTTGTGGGTTATCAAGACCTTTTTCTGGCGCCGTTGCCGGGGAGCAATAGCGTGGGGTGAATATTCTCATGTGTGCTTGTTTGCTTTATCACTAAGTAGATTTTATTTTTGTGCTCTTCTTTTCTATCTTTAGTTATGGGTAGGAAATGTAAAATACCAAAAAATTTAGTTGTACTTACTACACCAATGGTTGAAAAACCACCCAAAATCTATCACGCTGTTGAAGCTTTTTACTTGGATCGTCTTCGATCCATTTGTGCTCGTGCTGCAACCCAACTAGCTTAGTTGAGGGCAAATCATTAAATGAGCATGCTTATTATGTGCGACACCACTTATCTGAAAAGGGGAAACTTTTACGACATCATATTAATACTATGCATTGTTATGCTTGGAATTTATGCGAAATACATGATTTTACTTGTTGTTCTGAAGACCCTAAGAAACACCTTACCTACCAATGTGAGTTTAGTGATAATGGAATTCTATCTTCTTATGCTAAGGGTGTTTATAATTACTATGGGGTTGAACAAATTGAAGAATGATACGTCTCCAACGTATCTGTAATTTATGAAGTATTCATGCTGTTATATTATCTGTTTTGGATGTTTATGGACTTTATTAAACACTTTTATATTACTTTTGGGACTAACCTATTAACCTAGAGCCTAGTGTCAGTTTCTGTTTTTCCCTTGTTTCAGTGTTTCGCAGAAAAGGAATATCAAACGGAGTCCAAACGGAATGAAACCTTCGGGAAAGTTATTTTTGGAACGAAAGCAATCCGGGGGACTTGGAGTGCACGTAAGGGAAGCAACGAGGAAGGCATGAGGTAGGGGGCGCGCCCACCCCCCTGGGCGCTCCCTCCACCCTCGTGGGCCCCTCGTGGCTCCCCTGACGTATCTCTTTCTCATATATATACGAATATACCCTAAAACCTTCAGGGAGCAGAATAGATCGGGAGTTCCGCCGCCGCAAACCTCCAGAGCCACGAAAAACCAATCGGGACCCTGTTCGGCACCCTGCCGGAGGGGGGATCCCTCACCGGTGTCCATCTTCATCATCCCGATGCTCTCCATGATGAGGAGGGAGTAGTTCACCCTCGGGGCTGAGGGTATGTACCAGTAGCTATGTGTTTGATCTCTCTCTCTCTCTCTCTCTCTCTCGTGTTCTTGAGGTGATACGATCTTGATGTATCGCGAGCTTTGCTATTGTAGTTGGATCTTATGATGTTTCTCCCCCCTCTACTCTCTTGTAATGGATTGGGTTTCCCCTTTGAAATTATCTTATCGGATTGAGTCTTTTAATGATTTGAGAACACTTGATGTATGTCTTGCGTGGGATAACCATGGTGACAATGGGTTATTCTATTGATTCACTTGATGAATGTTTTGGTGATCAACTTGCGGGTTCCGCCCATGATCCTATGCATAGGGGTTGGCACACGTTTTCGTCTTGACTCTCCGGTAGAAACTTTGGGGCACTCTTTGAAGTACTTTGTGTTGGTTGAATAGATGAATCTGAGATTGTGTGATGCATATCGTATAATCATACCCACGGATACTTGAGGTGACATTGGAGTATCTAGGTGACATTAGGGTTTTGGTTGATGTGTGTCTTAAGGTGTTATTTTACTATGAACTCTAGGGCTGTTTATGACACTTATAGGAATAGACCAATGGATTGATCGGAAAGAATAACTTTGAGGTGGTTTCATACCCTACCATAATCTCTTCGTTTGTTCTCCGCCATTGGTGACTTTGGAGTGACTCTTTGTTGCATGTTGACGGATAGTTATGTGATCCAATTATGTTATTATTGTTGAGAGAACTTGCACTAGTGAAAGTATGAACCCTAGGCCTTGTTTCAACGCATTGCAATATCGTTTTTGCTCACTTTTATCATTAGTTACCTTGCTGTTTTTATATTTCCAGATTACAAAAACCTATATCTACCATCCATATTGCACTTGTATCACCATCTCTTCGCCGAACTAGTGCACCTATACAATTTACCATTGTATTGGGTGTGTTGGGGACACAAGAGACTCTTTGTTATTTGGTTGTAGGGTTGTTTGAGAGAGACCATCTTCATCCTACACCTCCCATGGATTGATAAACCTTAGGTCATCCACTTGAGGGAAATTTGCTACTGTCCTACAAACCTCTGCACTTGGAGGCCCAACAACGTCTACAAGAAGAAGGTTGCGTAGTAGACATCAAAGAATTTGTTGCTTTTAAGGGTGCTTATGAAATTGCTTCTTTGATTGAAAAGTATGATACTACTCTTTATGAATCTGAAAATTTTGCCATACTTAAATATTGCTGTGAAAATTGTGCTTCTAATGCTTATATTAATGAGTATATTGAGAAAGTCTCCGCTGTCCAAGAAGAGACTAATATTTTGCAGGAATCTATGAAAGAAGAAATTGATGACACTATAAGCTTATTAGATGAAAAAGATGAGGAGGAGAGCGATGAACAAATGGAGGAAGAGCGGATTGATCACCCGCTCCCACCTTCTAATGAGAGTAACTCTTTATTCCATACATTGTTTAATTTCCCTTCATGCTTACCGAAGGATGAATGCTATGATCCCCTGGATTTGTTTGAAATATTCCTTTTTGATGAACTTGATGCTTGCTATGCTTGTGGACATGATGCCAATATGAATTATGCTTATGGAGATGAACTTGCTATAGTTCCTTATGTTAAGAATGAAATTGTTTCTATTGCACCCACGCATGATAGTCATATTATCTTTTTGAATTCTCCCAACGACATTACATCGAGAAGTTCATGCTTATTAAGGATTATATTGATGGGGTGCACTCTACTATTGCACATGATGATTTTGGTAAATATAATATGCATGTGCTTGCTTCTCCTACTTGCAATTATTATGAGAGAGGAACTACATCTCCTCCTCTCTATGTTTCCAATACAATAAAATTGCAAAGAAACTGTTTATGCTATGTATCGGCCTTTACTTTGTGTGCATGAATTGTTCTTTTATGACATGCTGATGCATAGGAAGAGAGTTAGACTTCATTGTTGCATGATATATGTCGCTTTGTGCTCAATACTAAATTACAAATCATTGTTAATTAAAATTGGCTTTGATATACCTTGGGATCCGGGTGGGTCCATTACTTGAGCACTATATGCCTAGCTTAATGGTTTTAAAGAAAGCGCTGCCAAGGAGAAAACTCGAAAGTTTTAGAGAGTCATTTTTTTCTTCTGATGAGTGCTTTTAAAAAGTTTAAGAACAAAAAACCTAAAAAAATTCAAAAAGAAAAGTGAAAGTAAGAAAGACGAGCACCATTGAAATGGCGGAGCTCCTTGAACTTTGTTCATGCCCATGGAAACTTTGCAAAACTTGAATTACATAAACTTTTCAACAAAAATAATTATCCCCTTGTACAAATCCATTGTATTATAAAAATAATGTGCCAAGATTTATCTTTAGGATGATTAGATTGCTTGTTTGGTATGTGCAGTGAAAAAACAGAAACTTTGGCTGTAGTGCGTTAATTTAGATTTTCTACTGGACGTCAAAAGTTTATGAAATTTTTACACAGTACTTCTATAAAAATTGTTTATTTTTCCTAATTTTTTAGAATTTTTAGCGTTACAGAAGTATGGACAACGTTTAAATTTCTACAAACTGTCCTATTTTTGACAGATTCTGTTTTTGATGCATTGTTTTGCTTGTTTTGATGAACCTTGGGTTGTATCGTTGGTATAAGACTTGGAGAAGTTATAATACAGTAGGGATAATGCAAAAATAAAATATTAATGGGTTTTCAACAATACTTAAAGTGGTGATTTGCTTTATTATACTAACGGATCTCACGAGGGTTTTGTTAAGTTTTGTGTGATTGAAGTTTTCAAGTTTTGGGTGAGTTCACGATGGATGAAGGAATAAGGAGTGGCAAGAGCATAAGCTTGGGGATGCCCGAGGCACCCCAAGGTAATATTCAAGGACTCCCAATCAATTAAGCTTGGGGATGCCTGATACATCTCCATCATATCTATAATTTTTATTGTTTCATGCATTACAACTTTTATACACTTTTGGCAACATTTTATATGATTTATTTGGACTAACATATTGATCCAGTGCCCAGTGCCAGTTCCTGTTTGGTATATGTTTTTTGTTTCACGGAAAATCCATATCAAACAAAGTTCAAACAAGATAAAAATTTATGGAGAATTATTTTGGAATATATGTGATTTTTGGGAGGTGGAATCAACGCAAACGGGGGCCCACAGTGACCACAACCCACGAGGGCGCGCCGGGCACCCCCTGGCGCGCCTAGGTATCTTGTCCCCTCGTCAAAGGTCAGTTGGGGCCCTTCTTCTGACGTAGGAAAGACAATTTATGGAAAAAAATTGTGTAAAAATTTCAGCACAATTGGAGTTACGGATCTTCGAGAATTTAAGAAACCGTGAAGGGCCAGATCTAGGAAACGTGAAACAGAAGAGAACAGAGAGGGAGATCCAACCTCGGAGGGGCTCCCGCCCCTCCGCCGCCATGGAGACCATGGACCAGAGGGGGAACTATCCTCCCATCTAGGGGGAGGCCAAGGAAGAAGAAGAAGGAGGGGCTCTCTCCCCCTCTCTCCCGGTGGCGCCGGAGTGCCGCCGGGGCTAGGATCGTGATGGCAATCTACATCAACAATCTTGCTACCATCAACACCTACTCTCTCCCCCTCTATGCAGCGGTGTAACACCCCTTCTCCCTGCTGTAATCTCTACTTAAGCATAGTGCTCAACTTCATATATTATTTCCCAATGATATTTGGCTATCCTATGATGTTTGAGTAGATCCGTTTTGTCCTGTGGGTTAATCGTGATCTTGGTTGGTATGATTGTATATTTTATCTATGGTGCTGTCCTACAGTGTCCTCCATCTCGCGCAAACATGAGGGGTCCCCGCTGTAGGGTGTTGCAATACATTCATGATTTGCTTATGGTGGGTTGCGAGAGTGACAGAAGCTTAAACCCGAGTAGGTGGGTTGTTGCGTGTGGGATAAAGAGGACTTGATCTTAATGCTATGGTTGGGTTTCATGACCTTAATGATCTTTAGTAGTTGCGGATACTTGCTAGAGTTCCAATCATAAGTGCATATGATCCAAGTAGAGAAAGTATGTTAGTTCATGCCTCTCCCTCATAAAGAATTGCAAGAATGATTACCGGTACTTGTTATCAATTGCCTACGGACAAATGACTTTCTTGTTGACAAAAGCTATCTACTTCTATTACCTTGCAATTTATTCATTTTATTCTCGCAAAGTACTCGTAGTTTTATTCTTGCAAAATAGTTTCATACTTGTTTTAGGTAAAGGAAACGTCAAGTGTGCGTAGAGTTGTATCGGTGGTCAATAGAACTTGAGGGAATATTTGTTCTACCTTTAGCTCCTCATTGGGTTAGACACTCTTATTTATCGAAAAAGGCTACAAATGATCCCCTATACTTGTGGGTTATCAAGACCTTTTTCTAGCGCCATTGCCGGGGAGCAATAGCGTGGGGTGAATATTCTCGCGTGTGCTTGTTTGCTTTATCACTAAGTAGTTTTTATTTTCTGTTTTAAGTTGTTCTCCACCTTTAGTTATAGATATGGAACACGAAACACCAAAAAAATTAGTTGTACTATTATTCATGGAGATGGGGGACCTCCTAAAACCCTCGATGCTCGTTATGTGAAAGATATTATGCACTACTTTGATAATCCTGAGAAAATCCCATTCAACTATATAATGGGAATAACGTTGGATCAACGTGAATACTTTAGGGATTATCACTTGACTCATAAAGGGAAATTTTTATGGGATCAAATTCATATGTTGCATTGGTATGCTCTGGACATGCAGATGTGATTATAGTTGTTACTCTAGGATGAACGCTCCACACCTTCCCTTTTCATGCAAATTTAATGATAGTGAAACCTTGGCTTCTTATGACAGTGGTAGATATGATTATTATGTTGTGGAACGAATAGAAGAATTTGTTGCTTTTAAGGGTGCTTATGAAATTGAATCTTTGTTTTTAAAGTATGAAGCTTTTGATGATGATGTTTATAGACCTGAAAATTTTGCCATCCTTAAATACTTCTATGAAAATTATAAATACAATTCCGATATTGATATATTTATTGAGAAAGTCTCCGCTGTCCAAGAAGAGACTAATATTTTGCAGGAGTCTATGGAAGAAGGAATTGATGAAATTGTGAGCTCATTGGTTGAAAAAGATGAGGAGGAGAGCGAAGACCAAAAGGAGGAAGAGCGGATTAGCTACCCATGCCCACCTTCTAATGGTAGTAACTCTTCAACTCATACGTTCTTTAATTTCCCTTCGTGCTTACCGAAGGATGAATGCTATGATAATTGCTATGATCCCGTTGATTCATTTGAAATATCCCTTTTTGATGAACTTGATGCTTGCTAAGTTTGTGGCCAAGATGCTACTACCTCTTGAGCTTGCGTTGGTTTTTCCCTTGAAGAGGAAAGGGTGATGCAGCAAAGGAGCGTAAGTATTTCCCTCAGTTTTGAGAACCAAGGTATCAATCCAGTAGGAGACTACACAACAAGCCACTGAATACCTGCACAAACAAACACCAACTTGCAACCAATGACAAAGGGGTTGTCAATCCCTTCACGGTTATTCACAAAGTGAGATATGATAGAGATGGATAAACGATAAAGTAATATTTTTGGTATTTTTGGTTTATGGAACGGAAAGTAAAAGATTGCAAAAGTAAGTAAATTGGAAACTAGAATTGCAGATCGGAAACTTATATGATGGAAAATAGACCTGGGGGCCATAGGTTTCACTAGTGGCTTCTCTCAAGATAGAAATTATTACGGTGAGTGAACAAATTACTGCCGAGCAATTGATAGAAAAGCGCAAAGTTATGACGATATCTAACGCAATGATCATGAATATAGGCATCACATCCATGTCAAGTAGATCAAAACGATTCTGCATCTACTACTATTACTCCACACATCGACCGACTCCTATCCTGCATCTAGAGTATTAAGTTCAGAAGAACAGAGTAACGCATTAAGCAAGATGACATGATGTAGCGGGATTAACTCAAGCAATATGATGAAAACCCCATCTTGGTATCCTCGATGGAAACAATACAATACGTGCCTTGATGCCCCTACTATCACTGGGAAAGGACACCACAAGATTGAACCCAAAGCTAAGCACTTCCCCGTTGCAAGAAAAACCAATCTAGTTGGCCAAACCAATTCGATAGTTTGAAGAGACTTGCAAAGATATCAAATCATGCATAAAAGAATTCAGAGGAGATTCAAATAATATTCATAGATAAGTTGATCATAAATCCACAATTCATCGGATCTGGGCAAACACACCGCAAAAGAGTATTACATCGAATAGATCTCCAAGAACATCGAGGAGAACAATGGTATTGAGAATCAAAGAGAGAGAAGAAGCCATCTAGCTACTAGCTATGGACCCATAGGTCTGAAGTAAACTACTCACGCTTCATCAGAGAGGCAATGGTGTTGATGTAGAAGCCCTCCATGATCGATTCCCCCTCCGGCAGGATGCCAGAAAAGGCCCAAGATGGGATCTCACGGGCACAGAAGGTTGCGGCGGTGGAAAAGTGGTTTCATGGCTCCCCTTGATGTTTTTGGGGTATAAGAGTATATATAGGTGAAAGAATTAGGTGAGGGGAGCTACGAGGGGCCCACAAGGTCGGGGGGCCTGCCCCACCCCCTGGGCGTGCCCTCCACCCTTGTGGCCGCCTCGAGGCTCCTCTAACTTGTACTCCAAGTCTCCTGGGTGTCTTATGGTCCAAGAAAAATCATGGCGAAAGTTTTATTCCGCTTGGACTCCGTTTGGTATTCCTTTTCTGTGAAACTCTAAAACAAGGAAAAACAGAAACTAGCACTGGGCTCTAGGTTAATAGGTTAGTCCCAAAAATCATATAAAATAGCATATTAATGCATATAAAACATCCAAAATAGATAATATAATAGCATGGAACAATAAAAAATTATAGATACATTGGAGACGTATCAGATGCCAATATGAATTATGCTTATGGAGATGAACTTGCTATAATTCCTTATGTTAAGAACGAAATTGTTGCTATTGCATCCACACATGATAGTCCTATTATCTTTTGAATTCTCCAAACTACACTATATCGAAGAAGTTTGTTCTTATTAAGGATTATATTGATGGGTTGCCTTTTACCGTTGCACATGATAATATTGATGAATGTAATAATACATGTGCTTGCTGCTCCTACTTGCAATTATTATGATAGAGGAACTGCATCTCCATCTCTTTATGTTTCCAACATGATAAAGTTGCAAGAAACTGCTTATGCTATGTATTGGCCTTTACTTGATGTGCATGAATTGTTATTTTATGACATGCCGATGCATAGGAAGTGAGTTAGACTTCGTCATTGCAAGATTTATGTTTCTTTGTGCTCACTACTAAATGCCAAATCATTTTTAATTAAAATTGGCTTTGATATACCTTGGGATCCGGGTGGATCCATTACTTGAGCACTTTATGCCTAGCTTAATGGCTTTAAAGAAAGCGTTGTCAGGCAGACAACCCGGAAGTTTTAGAGAGTCACTTATTTCTTGTGAGTGCTTTTATAAAGTTTAAAAACAAAAAATATAGAGGGGAACTTAAAAACTTTTTCACAAAAGAGAAGCGATTGGAAGCTATGAATTGGAGAAGTGAGGGTCAACCTGGAACACTTGTGTTCATGCTCATGGAAACAATGTAGAATTTTTCATGAAGATTCTCACAATCCCCTTGTACAATTCCATTGTATTATACAAATAATGTGCCAAGATTTGCCTTTAGGATGATTAGATTGCTTGTTGGTATGTGCGGTTCAGAAACAGAAACTTTGGCTGTAGCGCGTGAATTTTCGTTTTTCACTGGAACTCCAAAAGGTTTTGAAACTTTTTGCACACTATTGCTATGCAAATTTTTTATTTAGTCCTAAGTTTTAAAAAAAATTATATTTTCAGAAGTATGGTAGATGTTCAGATTCCTACAGACTATCATGTTTAAGACATATTCTGATTTTGATGCATTGCTTTGCTTGATTTGATGAAACTATCGATTTTTATTGGTGGTATAAGCCATGGAAAAGTTATATTATAGTAGCTACAATGCAAAAATAAATATGAATTGGTTTGCAACATTACTTAAATTAGTGATTTGCATTATTTACAAACGGGTCTCACGACGTTTCTGTTGAGTTTTGTGTGGATGAAGTGATCAAAGATCGAGGAGCTCTCTATATGAGGAGAAGGAGGAGAGGCAAGAGCTCAAGCTTGGGGATGCCCAAGGCACCCCAAGTAAATATTGAAGGAGACTCAAGCGTCTAAGCTTGGGGATGCCCCGGAAGGCATCCCATCTTTCTTCAACAAGTATCGATATGTTTTCGTCTTCGTTTCGTTCACGTGATATGTGCAAATCTTGGAGCATCTTTTGTGTTTATTTTTCACTTTTCTTTTATGCACCATGCTGGTATGAGATAGTTCGTGGTTGATTTATAGAATACTCATTGCACTTCACTTATATCTTTTGAGTATGGCCTTATAGAATGCTTCATGTGCTTCACTTATATCATTTGAAGTTTGGATTGCCTGTTTCTCTTCACATAGAAAACCGTTATTTGTAGAATGCTCTTTTGCTTCACTTATACTTATTAGAGCATGATCTTTTGTTGAAAGAATTAAACTCTCATGCTTCACTTATATCTATTTAGAGAGTCAACAGGAATTGGTCATTTGCATGGTTAGTCATAAAATCCTACATAAAACTTGTGGATCACTAAATATGATATGTTTAATTCCTTGCGATAGTTTTGCAATATAGAGATGGAATATGTGGGAGGTACTAGTAAACGGTTGTGGTTAGTAAGAATATTAGTATTAAGGTTTGTGATTCCCGAAGCATGCACGTATAGTCTCTCATTATGCTATGAAGTTGGAGCATGATTTATTATTGATTGTCTTCCTTATGAGTGGCGGTCGGGGACGAGCGATGGTCTTTTCCTACCAATCTATCCTCCTATGGGCATGCGTAGTAGTACTTTGCTTCGAGGGCTAATAAACTTTTACAATAAATATATGAGTTCTTTATGACTAATGTGATTCCATGGATTATACGCACTGTTACCTTTTCCGCAATTTGCTAGCCTCTACGGTACCGTGCATTGCCCTTTCTCACCTCGAGACGTCGTGCAAACTTCGCCGGTGCATCCAAACCCCATGATATGTGATGCATCTCCAACGTATCTATAATTTTTGATTGTTCCATGCTATTATATTATCTATCTTGGATGTTTTATATGCATTTGTATGCTATTTTTTGTGATTTTTGGGACTAACCTATTAACCTAGAGCCCAGTGCTAGTTTCTGTTTTTTCCTTATTTTTGAGTTTCGCAGAAAAGGAATATCAAACGGAGTCCAAATGAGCTAAAATTTAATGGTGATTTTTTATGGACCAGAAGAAGCCCCCGAAGCAAAAGAGTTGGGCCAGAAGAGCCACGAGGCCTCCACAAGGGTGGAGGGCGCGCCCTACCCTCCTGGGTGCACCCTCCGTCCTTGTGGGCTCCTCGTGGACCCCCTTGATGTGAAACCGACGCAAAAGCTTCCTATAAATATAGAAACCCCCGAAAAGAAACCTAGATCAGGAGTTCCGCTGCCGCAAGCCTCTGGAGCCACCAAAAACCAATCGGGACCCTGTTTTGGCACCCTGCCGGAGGGGGAAGCATCATTGGTGGCCATCTTCATCATCACGGCGGTCTCCATGACGAGGAGGGAGTAGTTCACCCTCGGGGCTGAGGGTATGTACTGGTAGCGATGTGTTTGATCTCTCTATCTCTCTCTCGTGTTCTTGATTTGGCACGATCTTGTTGTACCGTGATCTTTGCTATTATAGTTGGATCTTATGATGTTTCTCCCCCTCTACCTTCTTGTGATGAATTGAGTTTTACCTTTGAGGTTTCACTATTATCGGATTGAATACTATTATGGATTTGAGAACACTTGATGTATGTCTTGCGTGGGATATCTGTGGTGACAATGGGGTATTCTATTGATTAACTTGATGTGTGTTTTGGCACTCAACTCGCGGATTCCCAAGGTGACATTGGGGTAACCTATGCATAGGGGTTGATGCCTGTTTTCATCCTTGTTTCTCCGGTAGGAATCTTGGGGCACTCTTTGAGGTTCTTTGTCTTGGATTGAATATTATTAATCTGAAGTTATTTGATGCATATTGTATAATTGACCCACGGATACTTGTGGTGACATTGGAGTATCTAGGTGACATTAGTGTTGATTGATGTGTGTCATATGGTGTTATTTTACTACAAACTCTATGGTTGTTTGTGACACTTATAGGAATAGCCCAATGGATTGATCAGAAAGAATAACTTGGAGGTGGTTTCATACCCTACAAGCAATTTCATCTTATGTTCTTTGTGATAGGAACTTTGGAGTGACTTTTGTCGCACGTTGAGGGATTGACATATGATCCAATTATGTAATCATTGTTGAGAGAACTTGCACTAGTGAAAGTATGAACCCTAGGCCTTGTTTTCAAGCATTGCAATACCGTTTTTGCTCACATTTGTTACTTGCTACCTTGATGTTTTTATATTTTCAGATTACAAAAACCTATATCTACCATCCATATTGCACTTGTATCACCATCTCTTTGATGAACTAGTGCACCTATACAATTTACCATTGTATTGGGTGTGTTGGGGACACAAGAGACTCTTTGTTATTTGGTTGCAGGGTTGTTTGAGATAGACCATTTCATCCTATGCCTCCCACGGAATGATAAACCTTAGGTCATCCACTTGAGGGAAATTTGCTACTGTCCTACAAAACTCTGCGCTTGGAGGCCCAACACGAGTCTACAAGAAGAAGGTTGCGTAGTAGACATCAATATGATACACTCTATCACACATAAGCCTTATTATATCTTCCTCAAAAAAGCCACCATACCTACCTATTATGGCCTTCCATAGCCATTCCGAGATATATTGCCATGCAAGTTCCGCCGCTTCTGTTTTGATGACTTGAGCATTCATTGTCATTTTACTTTGCATGATCGTAAGATAGCTAGCATGATATTTCCATGGCTTGTCCATTTTTTATATCGTTGTTATGCTAGTCATTGCACTTCCTGGTACACTGCCAAAGGCATTCATATAGAGTCATATTTTGTTATAGGTATCGAGTTATAATATTGAGTTGTAAGTAAATAGAAGTGGATGATCATCAATTTTCATTATTAGAGCATTGCCCTAGTGAGGAAAGGATGATGGAGACTATGATTCCCCCACAAGTCGGGATGAGACTCCGGACAATGAGAGAGAAAAAAAGAAAAGAAAAAGAAAATAAAAAAAGAAAAAAGAAAAAGAAAAGAAAAAGAGAGAAGGGCATGCTAGTTCCACACATGTGCTTCAAAGTAGCACCATATTTTTCATATGGAGAGTCTCCTATGTTGTCACTTTCATATACTAGTGGGAATTTTTCATTATAGGATTAGATGCACACCCACTTAGTTTCATATTGAGCTTTCATACACTTATAGCTCTTAGTGCATTCGTTGCATGGCAATCCCTACTCCTCGCATTGATATGAATTGATGGGCATCTCCATAGCCCGTTGGTTAGCCGCGTCGATGTGAGACTTTCTTACTTTTTTGTCTTCTCTATACTTACCCCTATCATCATACTCTATTCCACTCGTAGTGCTATATCCATGGCTCGCACTCATGTATTGCGTGAGGGTTGAAAAAGCTGAAGCGCGTTAAAAAGTATGAACCAATTGCTCGGCTTGTCATTGGGGTTGTGCATGATAAATACTTTGTGTTAGGAAGACAGAGCATGACAAGACTATATGATTTTGTAGGGATATCTTTCTTTAGCATTGATATTTTGAAAGACATGATTGTTTATTGGGATGCCTGAGTATTGATGTATTTATGTCAAATTATAGACTATTGCTTTGAATCACTTATGTCTTAATATTCATGCCATGATTAGATATATGATCAAGTTTATGTTAGGTAGCATTCCACATAAAAATTCTCTTTTTTATCATTTACCTACTCGAGGACGAGCAGGAATTAAGCTCGGGGATGCTGATACGTCTCCGTCATATTTATAATTTTTGATTGTTTCATGCCAATATTATACAACTTTATACACTTTTGGCAACATTTTATATGATTTATTTGCACTAACATAATCCAGTGCCCAATGCCAGTTCCTGTTTCTTGCATGTTTTTTGTTTCGCATAAAATCCATATCAAACAAAGTCCAAACGCGATAAAAATTTACAGAGATTTTTTTGGAATATATGTGATTTTTGGGAGGTGGAATCAACGCAAACGGGGGCCCACAATGACCACAACCCACCAGGGCGTGCCGGGCACCCCCTGGCGTGCCCAGGTATCTTGTGCCATCCTCGAAGGTCAGTTGGGGCCCTTCTTCTAGCGCAAGAAAGATAATTTGTGGGAAAAATTGTGTAAAAATTCAGCGCAATCGGAGTTACGGATCTCCGGGAATTTAAGAAACCATGAGGGGCCAGATCTGGGAAACGCGAAACAGAAGAGAATAGAGAGGGAGATCCAATATCGGAGGGGCTCCCGCCCCTCCGCCGCCATGGAGACCATGGACCACAGGGGGAACTCTCCTCCCATCTAGGTGGGAGGCCAAGGAAGAAGAACAAGGAGGGGGCTCTCTCCCCCTCTCTCCTGGGGGCGCCGGAGTGCCGCCGGGGCTAGGATCGTGACGGCGATCTACATCAACAATCTTGCTACCATCAACACCAACTCTCTCCCCCTCTATGCAGCAGTGTAACACCCCTTCACCCCATTTTAATCTCTACTTAAACATAGTGCTCAACTCCATATATTATTTCCCAATGATATTTGGCTATCCTATGATGTTTTAGTAGATCCATTTTCTCCTGTGGGTTAATCATGATCTTGGTTGGTATGATTGTATATTTTATTTATGGTGCTGTCCTACGGTGCCCTCTGTCTCGTGAAACATGAGGGGTCCTGATACGTCTCCAACGTATCTATAATTTATGAAGTATTCATGCTGTTATATTATCATTCTTGGTTATTTTACAATCATTTTATAGCAACTTTATATCATTTTTTGGGACTGACCTATTGACCCGGTGCCTAGTGCCAGTTGCTGTTTTTTGCTTGTTTTTTACATGGCATGAAATCAATATCAAACAGAGTCCAAACACCGTGAAACTTTTTGTGGATTTTTGATGGACCAAAAGACATCCAGTGGGCCAGAGAAGCACCTGGGGGGGGCTCGTGGGGGGCACAACCCACCAGGGCGCTCCTGGGGGCCAGGCGCACCCAGGTGGGTTGTGCCCACCTCGGTGGCCTCCTGTACCCCCTCTTCGCCCTATAAATTTCCAAATATTCTAAAAATGATGGGGGTTAACCTAGATCAGAAGTTCCACCGCCGCAGGCCTCTGTAGTCACTGAAAAACAATCTAGACCCTGTTCCGGTACTCCGCCGGAGGGGGAAATCATCACCAGTGGCCATCTTCATCATCCCGGCGGCCACCATGATGAGGAGGGAGTAGTCCACCCTCGGGGCTGAGGGTTTGTACCAGTAGCTATGTGTTTAATCTCTTACTCTCGTGTTCTTGAGATGTCACGATCTTGATGTATCACGGGATTTGTTAATATAGTTGGACCATATGGTGTTTTCCCTTCTCTATCTTGTTGTGATGAATTGAGTTTTCCCTTTGAGATTTCGTTTTATCGGATTGAATACTTTTATGGATTTGAGAACACTTTATGTATGTCTTGCTATGAATACCCCCGATGATAATGGGGTATCATATTGATTCACTTGATATATGTTTTGGCACTCAACTCATGGATTCCTGAGGTGACATTGGGGTAATCTATGCATAGGGGTTGATGCACGTTCTTGTCTTTGTTTCTTTGATAGAAATCTTGGAGCACTCTTTGAGGTTCTTTGTGTTGTATTGAGTATTATGAATCTGTAATTATTTTGTGTTATTTTAGTACGAACTCTTGGATAGATCAATCAGAAAGAATAGCTTGGAGGTGGTTTCGTACCCTACAAACAATTTCCTCTTATGTTCTCCGCTAGATAGGAACTTTGGAGTGATTCTTCATTGCACTTTGAGGGATGGTTATATGATCCAATTATATTAGCATTGTTGAGAGATTGCACTAGCGAAAGTACGGATCCTAGGCCTCATTTTCAAGCATTGCAATACCGTTTGTGCTCCTTTTTATCAATTGCTACCTTGCGTTTTTTATTGTTCTTATTACAAAAACCAATATCTACTATCATTACTACACTTCTATCACCATCTCTTTGCCGAACTAGTGCACCTATACAAATTACCATTGTATTTGGTGTGTTGGGTACACAAGAGACTTTTTATTATTTGGTTGTAGGGTTGTTTGAGAGAGACCATCTTCATCCTACGCCTCCCACGGATTGATAAACCTTAGGTCATCCACTTGAGGGAAAATTGCTACTGTCCTACAAAACTCTGCGCTTGGAGGCCCAATACGTGTCTACAAAAATAAAGTTGCATAGTAGACATCAGGTCCCCATTGTAGGGTGTTGCAATACGTTCATGATTTGCTTATGGTGGGTTGCGAGAGTGACAAAAGCTTAAACCCGAGTAGGTGGGTTGTTGCATATGGGATAAAGAGGACTTGATAGTTAATGCTATGATTGGGTTTCACGACCTTAATGATCTTTAGTAGTTGTCGATGCTTGCTAGAGTTCCAATCATAAGTGCATATGATCCAAGTAGAGAACGTATGTTAGCTCATGCCTCTCCCTCATAAAGAATTGCAATAATGATTGCCCGTACTTGTTATCAATTGCCCAGGGACAAATGACTTTCTTGTTGACAAAAGCTATCTACTTTTAGTACCTCACAATTTATTCATAGTTTTATTCTCACAAATTACTCATCATTTTATTCTTGCAAAATAGTTTCATACTTGTTTTAGGTAAAGCAAATGTCAAGTGTGCGTAGAGTTGTATCGGTGGTCGATAGAACTTGAGGGAATATTTGTTCTACCTTTAGCTCCTCATTGGGTTTGACACTCTTATTTATTGAAGAAGGCTACAAACGATCCCCTATACTTGTGGGTTATCAAGACCTTTTTCTGGCACCGTTGTCGAGGAGCAATAGTGTGGGGGTGAATATCTCGTGTGTGCTTATTTGCTTTATCACTAAGTAGTTTTTATTTCCTGTTCTAAGTTGTTCCCTATCTTTAGTTATGGATATGGAACATGAAACACCAAAAAAAATAGTGGTACTTGCTACTCATGGAGATGGGGCACCTCCTAAAACCCTCGATGCTCGTTATGTGAAAAATATTATGCACTACTTTGATAATCCTGAGAAAACCCCATTCAACTTGATAATGGGAGTAACATTGGATCAACGTGAATACTTTAGGGATTATCGCTTGACACAAAAAGGGACATTATTATGGGATCAAATTGATATGTTGCATTGGTATGCTTGGAATTTATGCCAGAGATATGATTATACTTGTTGCTCTAGGATGAACGCTCCACACCTTCCCTTTTCATGCAAATTTAATGATAATGAAACCTTGGCTTCTTATGCCAATGGTACATATGATTATTATGATGTGGAACAAATAGAAGAATTTGTTGCTTTTAAGGGTGCTTATGAAATTTAATCTTTGTTTTTAAAGTATGAAGCTTTTGATGATGAAGTTTGTAGACCTGAAAATTTTGCCATCCTTAAATGTTGCTATGATGATTATAAATACAATTCTGATATTGATATATTTATTGAGAAAGTCTCCGCTGTCCAAGAAGAGATTAATATTTTGCAGGAGTCTATGGAAGAAGGAATTGATGAAACTGTGAGCTCATTGGATGAAAACGATGATGAGGAGAGCGAAGAACAAAAGGAGGAAGAGCGGATTAGTTACCCGTGCCCACCTTCTAATGAGAGTAACTCTTCAACTCATACATTGTTTAATTTCCCTTCATGGTTACCGAAGGATGAATGCTATGATAATTGCTATGATGTTCGTTTGAAATATCCCTTTTTGATGAACTTGATGCTTGCTATGCTTGTGGCCAAGATGCCAATATGAATTATGCTTATGGAGATGAACTTGCTATAGTTCCTTATGTTAAGAATGAAATTGTTGCTATTGCACCCACACATGATAGTCCTATTATCTTTTTGAATTCTCCAAAGTACACTATATCGGATAAGTTTGTTCTTATTAAGGATTATATTGATGGGTTGCCTTTTACCATTGCACATGATAATTTACCGTTGCCTAGAGTACATTTCAGCGACTCCTTCACCATCCTTTATTTTGAACTTGTTAAGTTGACTTTGAAGCACATCCAATTTGGATTCCTTGACGGACTCGGTACCTTCGTGCATATCAACCAAAGTATCCCAAATTTCCTTTGCATTCTCAAGATGGCTGATTTTTTTGAACTCTTCGGTGCACAATTCATTGAAAAGAATATCGCAAGCTTGAGCATTGTATTGCAACATCTTCAATTCTTTCGTGGACGCTTCACGATCCGCTTCTCTTCCATCCTCGAAGTATTCACCTTGCAAGCCAATATGCACAATAGACCAAATGGCGGGGTTATGACCAAGAATATGCATTTTTCATCTTATGCTTCCAACTAGCAAAATTAGTACCATCAAAGTAAGGACCTCTATGGTGGTAATTTCCCTCGCTAGACGCCATACTGTCCTAGGTTGTGAAAACAAGGCTATATGATCACCAAAGCTATGGAAATCAATGCAAATGGAGACCAAAGCTGTGATGCCACTTGTAGGATCGAAAGTAGGTCTAGAGGGGGGTGATTAGACCACTTGACCAAATAAAAATCTAGCCTTTTCCCAATTTTAAGTCTTGGAAGATTTTACCAACTTAGCACAAGTCAAGCAATCAACCTACACATGCAATTCTAAGAATGTAGCAGCGCAAAGTAAAACATTGCATATGAAGGTAAAGGGAAGGGTTTGGAGAGGGCAAAAGCAATGTATCTAGACACAGATATTTTTGGCATGGTTCCGATAGGTGGTCTATCGTGGATCCACGTTGATGGAGACTTCAACCCATGAAGGGTAACAATTGCGCGAGTCCACGGAGGGCTCCACCCATGAAGGGTCGAAGAAGAAGCAACCTTGTCTATCCCACCATGGCCATCGCCTACGAAGGACTTGCCTCACTCAGGTAGATCTTCACGAAGGAGGCGATCTCCTTGCCCTTACAAACTCCTTGGTTCAACTCCACAATCTTGTCGGAGGCTCCCAAGTGACACCTAACCAATATAGGAGACACCACTCTCCAAAAGGTAATAGATGGTGTGTTGATGATGAATTCCTTGCTCTTGTGCTTCAAATGATAGTCTCCCCAACACTCAACTCTCTCTCACATATTTGGCTATTGTGGAAAGATGATTTGAGTGGAAAACAACTTGGGGAAGGCTAGAGATCAAGATTCTTGTGGTTGGATTGGAATGTCTTGGTCTCAACTCATGAGTAGGTGTTCTCTCTCAGAATATGAGTAGTGGAAGTGTAGGCACGTTCTGATGGCTCTCTCACAAATGGAGATGGGGGTGGAGGGGTATATATAGCCTCCATACAAAATCCAACTGTTACACACATTTGACCCAACTCGGTCATACCGAATAGAAGAACTCGATGAGACCGATTCAGTTCAAAATGTGAACGTTAGGAATCTCGGTGGGACCAATATGCTAGGGCTAGGGCAAAACCTCATCTCGGTAAGACCGATTGCATGAACTCGGTGAGACCGATTTCAGCAATGAGCAAACAAAGAGTTGGTCAGGCAAACTCGGTGGGACCGATTACATATTTCGGTGAGACTAAAATAATTACACCTTGCAACAAAGGGTTTGCAAGGCCATCTCGATGAGACCGAGATCCGTATCGTTGAGACCGAATTGTCTAGGGTTTCTGGCAATGGCTATGTCAACTGAACTTGGTGGCGCCGGATAGATCAAATCGATGGGGCCAAGTTTGACTTTGGGTTTTGGACATATGTGGAAATGAGAAAGTGGCTGAGGGTTTTGGAGCAATATCACTAAGCACTTGAGCAAGTAGACCATTAAACAACACCTCATCCCCTTATAATAGTATTGGCTTTCCTATGGACTCAATGTGATCTTGGATCACTAAAATGAAAATGAAGAGTCTTGAGCTTTTGCCAATCTTTGACCTTAGCATTTTGAGGGATCCACATCTCTAGTCCATGCCATGCCAATCATTGAACTTTTTGAAATATTTAACTTGAATGGATATTAGTTCAATGAGCTATATGTTTTTATGAATTACCAAAACCACCCGGGGATTATTTGCACTTTCAATCTCCCCCTTTTTGGTAATTGATGACAACATATAGATCAAAGCTTCGACAAATGATAATATGAATGAAATACATCGTCGCTTTGAGAAGTATGTGATAAGCAAGAGCTCCCCCTAAATTTGTGCATTATTTAAAATTTGCTTTTGAATGCAAATGCATAATTGATTAGGATCATGGGTCACTCTTCCATGTCACATACATCTTGGTGGAGCACTCAAAATGATAAGATATAAATAATATGCACTCAACACCAAGGATAAACATGATTGATCAAATACAAATATCATAGATAGCATCATGCACGCACACATTAAGGCATAGTATGATCAAACAGATGATCACAAAAGTATCTCACAAACAAGCACAGATATTGTAGCAGGAATCAAACAAGTAAACGATTAAAGAAAATGATCAAAGTAGCAAGAGAGGCAACAAGAGGGCAAAACTCTCTATCTCTCTCTCATCCTAATGATCTATACACTTTCTCCCCCTTTGGCAACAAGTTACCAAAAAGCTTGAAAATGCATAGTGCTATGTGGCACTCTAGGCACGATCTCCGGGAGCTCCTGAAGTGGTCTTCTAACTGGTTGCTCCTGTGTGCGTAGACGGCATGGAGAAGAGGGCATCTACAAAAGCTTCAGCTGACATCTGTGGAGCTGGAGGAGTTGAAACTGGAGGTGCAATAGTGGCAGTTGCTGCAGGTGCTGAGAGTGTAGTCCTGGTATCACTGACAACTGGCACTGCTGAAGACCTTTGTGCCCTCGGCACTCGCTGAAAAGTGTCTGTGGTAGTGATACGTCTCCGTCGTATCTATACTTTTTTATTGTTTCATGCCAATATTATACAACTTTCACATATTTTTGGTAACTTTTTATAAGATTTATTGGACTAACCTATTGATCTAGTGCCTAGTGTCAGTTCCTATTTGTTGCGTGTTTTTTGTTTCGCAGGAAATCCATACCAAACAAAGTCCAAATGCGATAAAAATTTACGAAGAGTTATTTTGGAATATATGTGATTTTTGGGAGGTGGAATCAACGCAAACGGGGGCCCACAGGCCCCAAGATACACCAGGGCACGCCAGAGGGTGCCAGGCGCGCCCAGGTGTCTTATGCCCTCCTCAAAGGTCGGTTGGGGCCCTTCTTCTCACACAAGAAGATAATTTATGGAAAAAAATCGTGTAAACATTTCAGCGCAATCGGAGTTACGGATCTCCAGGAATTTAAGAAACGGTGAAGGGCCAGATCTGGGGAACACAAAACAGAAGAGAACAGAGATCCAATCTCGGAGGGGCTCCCGCCCCTCCACCGCCATGGACCAGAAGGGGAACTCTCCTCCCATCTAGGGGGGAGGCCAAGAAAGAAGAAGGAGGGGGGATCTCTCCCCCTCTCTCCCGGTGGCGCCGCAGTGCCACCGGGGCTAGGATCATGGCGGCGATCTACATCAACAATCTTGCAACAGTCATCACCAACTCTCTCCCCCTCTATGCAGCGGTGTAACTGATAACCCACAAGTATAGGAGATCGCAACAGTTTTCGAGGGTAGAGTATTCAACCCAAATTTATAGATTCGACACAAGGGGAGCCAAAGAATATTTGAAGGTATTAGCATCTGAGTTGTCAATTCAACCACACCTGGATATTAATTATCTGCAGCAAAATGATCATTAGCAAAGTAGTTTGATAGTTTTGATAGTAGTGACAGTAGCAACGGTAGCAGTAATAGTGATAGCAGTAATTTTGTAGCAAGCGTAACAGTGATGATAGCAGTAGTCACTTAGCGGAAACAATATAAGATAAATTCGTAGGCATTGGATCGGTGACTTGTTGGATGATATTCATCATGAGACAGTTATAACCTAGGGCGATACGGCACTAGCTCCAGTTCATCGATATAATGTAGGCATGTATTTCGTAAATAGTCATACGTGCTTATGGACAGAACTTGCATGTCATCTTTTGTCCTACTCTCCCGTGGCAGCGGGGTCCATATTGGAAACTAAGGGATATTAAGGCCTCCTTTTAATAGAGAACCGGAACAAAGCATTCACACATAGTGAATACATGAACTCCTCAAACTACGGTCATCACCGGGAGTGGGCCCGGTTATTGTCACTCCGGGGTTGACGGATCATAACACGTAGTAGGTGACTATAACTTGCAAGATCAGATCTAAAACATGGATATAATGATGATAACATAAATGGTTCAGATCTGAGTTCATGGCACCCGGGCCCAAAGTGACAAGCATTAACCATAGCAAAGTCATAGCAACATCAATCTAAGAACATAGTTGATACTAGGGATCAAGCCCTAACAAAAGTAACTCGATTACATAATGAATCTCATCCAACTCCTCACCGACCAGCGAGCCTACGAAGGAATTACTCACTCCCGGTGGGTAGCATCATGGAATTAGCGATGGAGAAGGGTTAGTGATGATGAAGAACGAATATCCCCCTCTCCGGAGCCCCAAACAGACTCCAGATCTGGCCTCCCGATGAAGAACAGGAGGTGACGGCGGCTCTGTCTCATGGATCGCGATAATTCTTTCTCCCTGATTTTTTTCTGGAAAAATAGGATTTTATAGCGGTGGTTTCAGGGTCTGCGGGGCCACCAGGTGGGGACAACCCACCTGGGCGCGCCCTAGTGGGTTGTGCCCACCCAGGGGCCCTCTCCGGTAGGTCTTGGCTCCAAAAATTCTTATATATTATATAAAATTCTTTGCAAAGCTTCGTTCCATTCCGAGAACTTTTATTTCTGCACAAAAACAACACCATGGTAGTTCTGCTGAAAACAACGTCAGTCCGGGGTTAGTTTCATTCAAATCGTGCAAATTAGAGTCCAAAACAAGAGGAAAAGCGTTAGGAAAAGTAGATACGTTGGAGACGTATCAACTCCCCCAAGCTTAAACCTTTGCTTGTCCTCAAGCAATTCAGTTGATAAACTGAAAGTGAAAAAGAAAAACTTTTACGAACTCTTTTGCTCTTGTTTGCATAAATAAGCTTAAACATCACCCAGGTTTTCAGCCAACATTATAACTAACCATGTCGACAATAACTCTTAAATATTATATTAACTCATATCAATGACATAATCAGCTAGTGAGCAATAATAAGATATCTCAAACAACAACACGTTATCAAAACAACCATGATATAATATGAAAATAGTGGTATCTCACTAGCCCTTTCTGAGACCGCAAAACATAAATGTAGAGCACCTCCAAAGTTCAAGCAGCGATTAGACATTGTAATTCATGGTAGAAAAGATCCAGTCATGATACACCCAACATTAGCTACACACAATGCATAAATCATGACAGCTGTGCTCTCAGGTTCTAGCACTTGTTTAAGAAGGTGATGACACAACATAAAAGTAAATAGATAGTCCCTTTGCAGAGGGAAGCAGTGATTTGCAGAGGTGCCAGAGCTCAAGTTTTTTAAAACAAAGATAAATGATATTGTGAGACATGCCCCTTCTCATTCACTTCACGACCATCAGTTATCAATATCTCCCATGCTAAACAAGCTATTGGCGGTTCCCAACCGATAAAAGTAAAGGTTTTGACTCCATTGGGAGTTTTTGTTTGATTATTTAAGAGATTAACTCTTTTTCATGTTTGCAGTTTGGGACTGGGCATCCCTAATACCGCCCTTTTCCTCACGCGATGGCGAGTGAATAAACACTCGACCTGAGAATAACCCGCTTAGCATGGAAGATACTGACCACCTCCTGTCATTCCATGAACGATCCAGGCTACAAAAATGATATTTATTTAGAAGTTTTTAGAGGTGGCACATGCAAATTTACTTAGGACGGCAGGGTAATACCGTATATAGGTAGGTATGGTGGACTCATCTGCAATAACTTTGGGTTTAAGGTTTTTGATGTACAAGTAGAATTCCCACTTAGTACAGGCGAAGGCTAGCAATTAGATTTGAGAAGCGGCCAGCTAGAGAGCAACAACGATCATAACAATGCATTATGCATAAGTAACATTGGACACTAGCATGAGTAGGATATGATCACCATGAACATAAATATCATAGAGGCTATGTTGGTTTTGATTCAACTACATGCATGAACATGTGCCAAGTCAAGCCACTCGAACATTCAGAGGAGGATACCATATCAGCATACTACATCTCAATCATTTTAACGCTATGTTGATATCCAACATAAATCATTATCAACTCCCAACTACTTATGCATGGCATGAGAAACTATAATCTCTAATTGTCATTGCAAACATGTTTAATCATAATGGGCTAAATCATGAATACTAGGTTAAACGTATTCACACAAACAGAATAAGTCAAGTTCATACCAGTTTCTCTCTGCCACGGCCAGTTGATCGAATATCGTCATTATTGCCTTTCACTTGCACGACCGAGCGGTATGAAAATAATAATAGTGCAAGAGTGTCGTGGACTAAGCTGGAATCTACAATGATTTTATTCAACAGGAGAAGACAAGGTAAAATGTTCTTTTTATTAGTTCAACAATTATTCATATGAGATCCACTCAACATTTTCATCATGGTCTTCTCCTTGGTACAACTTGAATAAAAAGAAAATAAATTCAGAGAAACACACTGAAATATTTTTGGAGTTTTGGGTTTTCTTGAACAAGCAAATAAAAGGGAAAAGCAAAAACGAGAAAAACTATTTACACGGGAAAACTCCCAACAAGCAAAAGAAGAACAAGGAAATCTTTTTTGGGTTTTCTTTTTAGGGATAATTGGTTTTATGCCCCTAGTTGTGTCCCACTCGACAGGATTGCCCCTAATTTTCAAATGACAGTGGTTCTGTCCAACCCAATTTGGTCGTCATGTGCTTTTGCCCTTTGACCGTTTGACCGTCACTTTGAAAACTCCATAACTAATTCATACTAAATCAGAAAAATGCAAATAAGATACCAACATGTTTGGGAAAACATCACCTACATGTAAATGTCATTTGCATTCATGACAAAAGTGTTGGAAAGTGCCCATCCGAGTTTTAGCTCTTATCATACTACCATGAACAGTAAAATCTAAAAAAATGAAAAAAAAATCAAAAATAAATTTGGTGGCAAAGAATGACAAATGTTTTAAGTGCTTGCCAAGTTTTATCAGGGAATGACATTCGTGGAAGTCGTGGCAAAAAAACAATCAACACTCCAAAATAGATTATTTTTTTGCAACGACTTCCACAAATGTCATTCCCTGATAAAACTTGGCAAGCACTTAAAAAATTTGTCATTCTTTGCCACCAAATTTATTTTTGACATTTTTTATTTTTTTAGATTTTATTGTTCATGGTGGTATGATAAGAGGTAAAACTCGGATGGGCACTTTCGAACACTTTTGTCATGAATGCAAATGACATTGACATGTAGGAGATGTTTTCCCCAACATTTTGGTATCTTATTTGCATTTTTCTGATTTAGAATGAATTAGTTATGAAGTTTTCAAAGTGATGGTCAAACAGTCAAAGGGAAAAAGCACAAGATGACCAAAGTGGGTTGGACAGAACCGCTGGCTTTTGAAAATTAAGGGCAATCCTGTCGAGTGGGACACAACTAGGGGCATAAAACCAATTATGTCTTCTTCTTAATATTACTACTAAGCATGCATAGAAAGTAAAATACTACAACTTAATTTTTTTATGGTTTTTCTACAGTTTTTCAAACACACAAGAAGAAAGCAAGAAAATAAATCTAAGCATGGATGATACAATGAAAAAGTGTGAACACCGACAAATAGAATGATATGTATGAACATGAATATAATGTCGGTGAGAAACACGTACTCCACCAAGCTTAGGCTTTTGGCCTAACTTGGTAGTCGATCAGTAGCCTGGAGGGTAGTAGTCGGCATGGTAGCTCATGGAGGCTCTTGGTGCAGATGCCTTGGCCTGCCGTGCTGCCTCCACTGCTGCGTTGTGCGCTAGGGCCTCGCTGTCAAGAACAAAATATCTTCTTTTTGCTGTGATAGTCAAAAAGAGCAGGTGCAGGCAAATATGTATGCAACATATTTTTGTTTAAACAATAGATTATAAGTGAAGTTATCAACCTTTCCCTTGAGAATCTTATGATCTTTTAAGGTGTTAAAATCTAGATACTGCATGGGTAGGATTGGATCAAAGGGCAAAGGTGAAACATCCAGCCCTCATGCTTAACGCATGGCATAAATTCCACCATAGAACCAGCCACTATTAGCGTTGTGCTGAAGTCCACGTGCAACAATTGCTCCAAGGTTAAAATTCCTTTCACCGGTGAGAGCGATGCGAATGAGGCTCAAGTCTGGCGCACAAAGTGTGCTACAGTCTTGCTTGCGTACTATGCATTTCCCGTTAAATAATGCAAAATACTGAATTGCGGGAAAATGAATGCTCTTTATTCTTCCTTGTGTCACTCCCCTCCTTTCACCGTAACAAAGACTAGTCAAGAAAGATTCAAATTCAGCCTTTGGTGGTTCGTCAAGCGAGCCCCAAAATGGAAGTTTGCAATGGTAAGCAAAACTCCCCAGTGAGATAGTAAATGGATTATCATAAAGCATAAACGACACCCTAGACTCACGGGGAAAGAATTTAAATTCTTTGACAAATGATTCAGTGAGAAGGTGGCGTTGTTCGCACTTATCTGAAAGGTAGGGACCGAGACCAACGTTGTGAACATATTGCTCAAATTCCTCCTTAATGCCCACACACACCACATAATCATCACAAGGCCATAGGCATGTTTTAGTGGCGGCATCTCGTGTGGAACTTTCACTTGGTTCAACACAAGGCCGACGAGCAGAACTGTCACTAGAAGATGCCCCCGAGGATCGCCTCCTCGAGGAACTCCTTCCAAATAGGTTCATCATGTCCGCGTGCAATTTTCTAAAAATAAAATGTTTTGGGTGACAAAAATTTGTCAACAAAACTTTATTAAATTGAGAGCAACTACTCATAGGGACACATAGAGGCCATAGCAAGCATTCAAACTACTTAGAACTCGAAGAATTCAACATGCAAGCTCATCTACAGCAGCACCAAGAGTAACTAATTATTCAAAATATAAACCACTAAACAAAAACTAATTGGACAAATGGTGGAGTCACATACCAAGCAACAATCCCCCGAAACAGTTTCGGAAACGGAGCTCCGAGCAAAGATATCGAAATCCGCGGGTTTGAGAGCAAGAACACGAGAGAGAGAGCAATGGAGATTTTTTTCTGCAGGTAAGTGATGATGTGGGATGAAGAGGTAAGTGAGGGGCCCACGTGGGGACCACAACCCACCAGGGCGCACCTGGGGGTCCTGGCGCGCCCAGGTGGGTTGTGCCCACCTGGTGCACCTCCCTCTGATATTATTTGCACCAGAAATTCAGAAATAATCAGAAAAAAATCGTATTAAATTTTAAGAGCATTCTGAGAACTTTTATTTTTGGGTCATTTTTTTATTGCACGGGAAATTCAGAAAAAGACAAGACATGGCATTTATTTTATTTAACTAATAAAACCAGAAAACTAAAAGTAGGGACAAAAGGTAGTGCTTACTAAATTCATCAACTTCATGCCGCTCAAAAATGATTCATTAATAAGGTTGATCAGGTCTTATTAACAACCACTTTTGATTAGCATGAAACCAAAGAACTTTCGTAAATCACTAAGTTACCTCAATGGGGATATGCATTTCCCCAACAATAAGCATTTCATATTTCTTTTTGACAGTAGGTAGAGGTATTTGAAAACTTCCAATAGTGATTGTGGGGGATTTTTCAATACATTAATACCATTCACTTGGAATTGTTTCTTCGGAAAGTGCACCGTATGCTCATTACCATTGATATGAAAAGTGACCTTGCTTTTATTGCAATCAATAACAGCCCCTGTAGTATTCAAGAAGGGTCTACCAAGGATAATCGACATGTTCTCGTCCTCGGGCATCTCAAGTATAACAAAGTCAGTCAAAATAGTAACATTAGCAACAACAACGGGCACATCCTCACAAATACCGATAGGTATGGCAGTTGATTTGTCAACCATTTGCAAAGATATTTCAGTAGGTGTGAGCTTATTCAAATCAAGTCTTTTATATAAAGAGAAAATCATAACACTAACACCAGCTCCTAAATCACACAAAGCAGTTTTCACATATTTCTTTTTGATAGAGCAAGGTATAGTTGGTATTCCCGGATCTCCAAGTTTTTTAGGTACTCCATCTTTGAAAGTGTAATTAGCAAGCATAGTGGATATTTCAGCTTCCGGTATTTTTATATTATTTGTGATGATTTCTTTCATATACTTTGCATAAGGAGGCATTTTCAAGATATCAGTCAAGCGAGTATGCAAAAAGACTGGCCTCAGCATTTCAGCAAAGCGTTCAAATTCTTCATCATCTTTCTTTTTAGTTGACTTGGGTGGAAAAGGCATAGGTTTTTGAACCCACGGTTCCCTTTCTTTACCGTGTTTTCTAGCAACAAAGTCCCTTTTATCATATCTTTTATTCTTAGGTTGTGGGTTATCAAGATCAATAGGTGGTTCTATCTCAACATCATTATCTAGTTCTTCATGAACCTCATCATTATATTTTTCATTATCACTAGTGAGTGTTCATTACCATACTGAGTTTCAGCATCTGAGATAGAAGTTTCATTTTCATTATCAGGAGGCTTCTCTATTTCAGGTTCAGTAGAAGCATGCAAAGTCCTATCATTTTTCTTCTTCTTTTTCTTTTTAGAAGGACTAGGTGCACCAATGTTAACTGTTTGTGAATCTTGTTCAATTCGTTTTGGGTGTCCCTCAGGATAAAGTGGTTCCTGAGTCATTTTACCTCCTCTAGTTGCAACTCTAACAGCAAAGTCATGTATATTATTATTCATTTCATCAAGCAATTCTCTTTGTGATTTAGCAACTTGTTCTAACTGAGTTTGAACCATAGAAGCATGTTTTCCAACACCTCTAGCATCATTTGAAATTCTAAATAACAAGTCACTCAAGCGAGCAATCATATCAGAATTATATTTCAATTGTTTCATAACATTTGCATTGAAGTGATCTTGTTTTCTAATGTAGTTTTCAAACTCATAAAGGCATTGACTAGGATGCATATTGTGAGGATTGTCATTATCATTGAATTTCATTAGAGAGTTTACCTCTACCACCTTAGGCATTGGTGGTGTATTAAGCCCATGTATTTCTTCAATAGGAGGTACATTTTTTACATCCTCAGCTTTAATACCTTTTTCCTTCATAGATTTCTTTGCCTCTTGCATATCTTCAGGACTGAGATATAATATAACCCTCTTCTTCGGAGTGTGTCGTGGAATTGTCACGGCAGAAGTCCTAGTGGAAGGACTTAGTCGTGGTGCCATTGCAACTAGGTTAGCTTAAAGGGGTTAATCGGGATAAAGGACACAGAGAGTTTATACTGGTTCGGCCCCTTGCGGTGAAGGTAAAGGCCTAATCCAGTTTGAGGTGGTATTGCTTGGGTTTCGATTACCAGGGAGCGAATACGCTTGACCTAGTTCTCGATCTCTTGTTTCCTGCCTTAAACCGCTGCCGGGTCATCCCTTTATATACAGAGTTTGACGCCCGATGGCTCACAGAGTCCCGACCGCCTCATACACAACGTGTCCGGCTCGGTAACTAACTACGCCTACCTTACAAAACAAGCCATACACATATGGTGGTTCATCCTCTTGGGCCTCAAGTCACCTCTGGGTCTTGGGCCGTCAATGGGCTTGTATGAGCCGCCATCTTCATTGATAAGTCGCCAGTGGTATGACTCGGTCCCTCCTGGGCGGTCATACCTAGTAGTTATATCCCCAACATTAGGCCCCAGGTTGATTTGAACTTGTTCATGTCAATCTCAAATACATGATTTGTCAAAAATCTTGGATCGCTTATTTGATAAACCTTGTTGTAACTCGCCATGACGTCAGCTCACCGAATTCTCTTAAACCACCATGACATCATTTCACATTAACTTCGCACGAAGTCCAAAACATCTTAACTGATCCTTATCTTAATAAACATCCCAAAAACCGAGGCGTCCATATAGCCACATGATGATTTCTGCCTCCCCGATTCCCGTGCATGCCTTGTATTCACCCCCTTATAAATAGGGACAGGGGTCTCCATCATTTTCCCCCTCGCTTCCTCCTTCGTCTTCCTCTCGCGTCTTCTCCGTCACTCGAGCTCCGCCGCCGCGACCTCTGACTGCCGCACTAGCTCAGGCCGCTGCATCGGCTTGATTCGACCAGAGAACTCCGGCGCACCACCGCTGCTCCTCATCTCCTGTAAGTGCATCTATCTTTTCATCTTAGATCTGCGCTAGGGTTTGTATAGTTCGTCGGTGTTCATGATGTTCTTCGTTGTTTCCTTCAACTCAAGTAGCCTTTAATATGGATAGGTTTTGAACCTTGTGCAGAAACAGTTTTAGCATTCATTTTTGTCATCGGAATAATATCTCTTCATAGAAGATCTCATCAGAGCATCCAAACTTTTCTACTGCCGCCACCATACGTTTAGAATTTTACCGCTTTTCCTAAACTATGGTAGATCCAAAATTATTGCTCCAGCTTGCAAAACCTGTTTGTCCAACACTTACAAAATTTGAACTACCATAACTGCCATGGCGGCTTATACCGTAAACCATGATTCATCATATAACATTAAGCCTTGTTTAAACCGCCACCATACACTTTATAACTTGCATGACCCAGTAATGCATCTCCGGTTTAACCATGCTTTCATCCTTATAATTTGGCTCTGCATAACATACTTTGGCTTTAAAACTCTATCCAGCTTAATAGCAGAATCCTTAATCCGGTAGGTACCATTAGTCCCCTTTTAAGCCGCCAATATGAATATCTGCGTACTTCAAATGTTTGTCCTCCGGCTTAGCCTGTGAACCTTTTATAGCATTTTATCTTTGAATCAACGGTCCAGTTTAATAACATGATCTTAAACCGGTAATGTTTCTATCTTTTAGGCCTTTGTTTCTCAAAAATGGTGAAGACTGTCCCTGCTTGTAACTGGGTCATTTCCTGGGTCACCGAGGAAGACTTGAAAGAATATGTTCAGACTGGCGTATTATCCAAAAAAGAAGTCATCCATTGGAGGGTTCCAATGAAGCTCGTCCTGAGCCGAAGGACGGTGAAGTAGTTGTTTTTACTGATCACATAAACCAGAGCTTCAGCCCCCCGGCTCAAAATTCTTTCGTGGCGTGCTACATTTCTTCAAGGTCCATCCACAAGACATTGGACCAAACTCCGTCTCAAACATCTACAACTTCCAAGTATTCTGTGAGGTGTACCTTCAATAGGAGCCCACCGTAGAACTATTCAGGGAGTTCGACTACTTAAACCGGCAGAATGAGTTTACAGACGGGTCTAGTCTAGAATTAGGCGGCATGTCTATACAGCGTCGGAAAGAAGCCACCTTCACAGCTGCCACTCTTCCCAGTCACCCCAAAGACTGGAATCAGACTTGGTTTTATTGCCAATATACCTCACCAGAAGGAGAAAATCCCTTGCGGGGTTATCGTGCCAGCCAGCTTAGTAACAGACATCCTCTTCTGAACCGTATCAGCACAACAGAGCGGAAGAAATATGTGCCGGTTTTTGCAAAGATCAGGGCTTTGGTGGCCAATGGATTGACCAGAATTGATATAGTTCGCTGCTGGGTCGCCTGGAGTGTCTTGCCTCTAAGCCGTCGGCCCGGCTTAATGTGTGAATACACTGGCGAGTTAACAGATCCTCAGCGCCACTGCCAGATCGAAATAATTGAAGAAGACACCAATAATATGACCAAAACTCTACTGAATGAGAGCTTGGAAGATTGCAGTCAAGTCGGACTAAATCCATTCTACGTTCTGAATGAACCGCTAGCTATATGCTTTGAACCAAGTTCATACTTGAATCATATTTTCGTATATCCCACCTATTCATACCCATTCAATATTTATAGGCCGATTCACCTTTTTGGACCAAGAAGCTGCAGGACAAACCAAAGAAGACCCGGACGAAGAGCAAGGCTATCAAAAAGCATGCAAAGAAGAAAACCAATACTGCCGAGTTATTTGATTTGGATGATAAAGATGATGATGAGTCGGAGGTACAACTTGATTCCCTTGGCTCATTTTTTATACATCTTATTGAGAATGACTATTATTAGGATGATGCGGAGGCCAGCCGTGTAGATGACGAAGAGGTAATTACTCTTTCCTCCGGCTCAGACCCTCTGCCAACACAGAAAACCCGAGAAGCAAGCCGGAAAGGAAGATTTTCTCACCCTTTAACTCACTTGGATCCCAAATTTATTTTGAAGAAACAACAACATGAAGCTCACCACACAACCCGGAACAGTGGCGGTGGAGTTTCATCCTCCGGCTTACCGAACACCCCAGCACCTCGCAAACGTCGACCGAAGGTTTCAAATATTTCTGACTTGTTTTATCCCAAGGCGGGTCTTTTCCGTCAACCTCTTAACCCATCCGATTCAAACTATTAGGGAACATCTCATTCCTCCTCCGGTGACTCAACTAGAACTCAAATTCCATCCTTCAAGACCGTGCCTAGGTAAGGATGTATTCCATGGGTGTTTTCCATCACTTGAAACTTCATGCCTGATTGATAAGATGACATATGTGTATCTCTTATTCTCAGTGGTTAGGCCAAGTCTAGTAAAAAGGTGAAACTGAACAAGCCAGCTGATGATTCCAACCCTTCTGAGCCGGAAAAACAACAGCCAGAAGCCTCTCATCCAATCGCTGAAGCCACCATTGATGACCTGCCACCAGAAGAACACAACCTCACCATGGATCAAATAGATGTTGAACCGGTCATCTCTAAGCTGCCAAGTCCCATCAAGCCCACTGACGAGAAAACTGATGATGTCATCATCACCGGGCTTGGTTATACAACACAGGGTAACCCTACTGCCTTATCCAAGCATAGCGCCAAGGAAGAATTTTCTACTGCTGATAAAGGCAAGTGGAAGGTAGACTTGGAAAGCTACGCTCAGTTCGGCGCCCAAGAGATTCACTCCAGTTATTTGAACCATCTGTATACCAGCCGTGATTTTGAAGCCGGCTTAGTCAACTTAATGAAAGAGCGATATGTGGTAACTCAACCACATTCTCCTCATAACTATATCTCCATCAGCCACCAAGTCTATAGAATATGATAGAATTGAATGTGTTGTAGACTTTCAAATAGCCAAAAATAGATGATCATCATCACTAGTAGCCCCCAAGGGCCGGCTTAAACTGTCAAGTTAAGTCGGGACTTTTAAGTTGTAGTAATTAAGTTTACATCTGTAGCCCCCAAGGGCCGGCTTAATCAATATGAATAAACCGGGACTTATCACCATTGTTGAAACCAATATCCCAACATGTAGTCTTTCCAAACCGGATCATATCACTTTGTCCGGGTCATCGGATAAATTTGTTTTGAAAAGAGCAATTAGGCATTATCCCCCAAGTGCCAAGGAAAATACTTGTATTGTGCTTGGGACTTCAAAAATAATCAATACCTTCCATGTTTGTTCATGTCGCAGGCTGAACTAACTGAGAAGGACTTGCAGATCAATGATCTGAGGGTCAACTCAGCAATCTGAAACATCCAAGGCCAAATCAGAACTGAAGACTGCACTGGAAAACATTGAGCAATTGAAACAGGGCTTTAGTGCTGATAAAGTTGGCTGGGAGACTAAAAAAACAACTCTATTAAAGAGAGCAGAAGATGTCAAGGCAGCTCTTAAACCGGTGACTGATGAGTTTTTCGGCTTAAAGTATCTGATCAATAGTATGACATTAGCCATCTTCGGTAAGTAGTAAAAATTGACTCCTTTACCCCAACAAGCATATCATAATCATCTGCCAGTTTACCAAGAACTTTACTGATACAGGCTCCCAGAGCGCCAAGTTGGGTTCAGATATGCGCATTAAGCTTAAGGCTGTCTACACTCTTGTAGAATAGCTATACACAGGCGCCCAATGGGCCATTGCAGCTGCTATGCACAAGAAACATCTGCCTACCCTCATCAAGGACGCATTAGAGAAGTTATCAGTGCTACCCCAAAGGATCAACGATTTAAAGTGAGCATATGCCAGAGCTGGTGCCTTGACTGCTTTAAGCCGGGCCAAAGCGTGGCAAGTCGATCTTGATCCAGAAGATTTGGCCAACGGTTCCCCAAGTGTGAAAGAAGACGGGTCTTCCTTCACTACTGATGACTTTGCAGAAATAGCAAGAGCAATGCGTCCATTAGCAAGCAAACTGACTGAGGAGACAAATCTATCCCAATACCAGGTGGCTTATGATGCCGAGAACAAGAAGATAAAGGCGCCGGTTCATCAAGAGGTGGATCTCATCCCACCGACGCGTAAGCACACCTTTTCTCCTGACATTGATCCCTCCAACCTTATTGATGATGAGGCTATGTTCAGAGCTTTGACCAGTATCAACTGGTCTACACCTAACTTCCAGCCAATGGATAATCAAGGAGCTGAAGAAGAAGAGGCGCAAGATGATCCGGAGGCTTCAGCCTGCCAAGACTCATGAGCCGGCTTATCAACCATAGCGTTTTGATGCTATGTCCCAGAAAACACTTGTCCTTTTGGGCCATCAGATGCCTTGTAATAGGCTAGTTAAACAATTTTGATCTGTCACGCCATCGTGTGTGTTTATTTGCATAACACTGCCAATCCATCATTTGAAGATCTGCCACTTATGCTCATGATATCATCAATTATGCAGGTCAGATTTATCATTTTCCTGCACACAAACAGATCACAAGTGCCCTGGCGGTTTACCCCAGGGCCGGTAACAATACCCCATGTAAAAACCATTGATGACTAAATAGTCCATAACCAGGGCCGATTTATCAAAACCTCAGATAATCATAACAAAATACATATCATACCTGTGATATTTATGCACATGGCCGGCTTATCATGCCAGTAAGGGTAACAACCCTAAAGATAGAGCACAATGCCCTGTTCAATTTATTCATGCCGCCGGCTTATCACGCCATATGCAACAAGTGGTAATACCCTAAAGCTTAGAGCCAAAACTAGAAGCACAAGAAATCATCATATACTGGCGACTTAAAGTCCAAAGCCAGGTCGGATTAATAAACTCCGGATAGATTCATATATGAACCATAAGGCAAACATAGCCTTTATCAATTTTAACCATGTATCAACACGGCAGGAAGTATCAATCTCAAAAAAATCAAATACAAACCAGAAAAAATCAGAAAATAAGGCATGCATAGGCTGCCAAGCCTGCATGTCAAGGGTTATTCTAGGGCCACGCAGCCGTTGAGTTAATCCTTAATTCAAACCCGTAAGCCGGACCTCACATGACAATTCACCGTTTTAAC
Organism: Triticum aestivum; assembly: GCF_018294505.1. Taxonomy (NCBI): domain Eukaryota; kingdom Viridiplantae; phylum Streptophyta; class Magnoliopsida; order Poales; family Poaceae; genus Triticum; species Triticum aestivum. The sequence continues at coordinate 200,461,279 of NC_057797.1, forward strand.
TTTGACAAACTCAGGGTCTTCTTAGAAGATTGAATGTCAAGAGTATAGTGAGCCATTCCAGGATTACCTGGTCGGAGTGGCAGGCAAACAAAGGTAGGATAACCTGGATTTTTTGGTGAATACACCTGGTGTCCAAGCCTATTACAAGGGTCAACAAAGCTCTGTTCATTAACAAAAAGGCCCCAAGTAATATTTCATTCCAGGCATACACTACAAAAAAAAAGACACATCCGTGACATTTTGGGCCGAACGAATTTTTTTCCTGTCATACTTATGACACTTCTATGACGATAATTGTGACAAAACCCGGTATCATCATAGATGTGGTGGGCTCAAACTTCTATGATAGAAAATCATGACAGAAAATGGGCTTTTCAACCTGGGTGGGCCGAGGACGCAGCTGCATGATATTCTTTGGGCCGTCCATGACGGAACAAACCATGGTAGAAGCGAGGGCGAGGAAAATATCGGGGAGTTCCCGGTTACGGTGGGTGGTCAGAGGCCGAGCAATGCGTGTTTCTCTCATACGTACGCGCGTGTGTGCAAGGCGTTGGGCTCTAACTGAACCCGAGCGATTGCACTAGCTACGTTACTGAACCCGAGCGATCGATCCCTTGCTATTAACTGAACCCGAGTGATTCCTTCGCTACTGCTACTAACTGAAGCCGATCGATGCTGCCCCTGGATGAATAGTGAGCGTTGTTGGGGGGTTTGGATGAACAGTTCCCGGAGGGGGGTTGGATGAATAGGAAACCGTGGTAGTAGAGGCCGTTGCCGCTGGATGAACAGGACCCCAATCGATCGAGCCGGTTGGGGGTGGATGAACATGACCCCGTGGAGGGCTGGATGAACAGGACCCCGTGGAGGGATGGTTGAATAGTAGCCGGTGGAGGGCTAGATGAACAGTAGCCCGTGGAGGGGTGGTTGAACAGGACCACGTGGAGAGCATTGGTTGAACAATAGCCGGTGGAGGAGCGCGCGGTGGAGGCTGGATGAATAGGAGCCCGTGGATGAACAGTCGCAGGTGGAGGCTGGAGGAGGTCGATAGTGGATGAACAGTAGCCCGTGGAGGCTGGAGGAGGTCGACGGTGGAGATGAACAGTATCCCGTGGAGTCCCGTTTTGCGGTACGCCACACCCCTCCCGATGAACAGGACCCCCGTTCCAACCTTAGTGCTCCAACACAAGTCCATTTCCTCCGTTTTGCGGTACGCCACACCCCTCCTGATCAACAGGACCCCGTTTCCACCATAGGAGGTCCAAGAGATGTCCGTTTCATCCGTTCTGCAGTATGCCAGACCCCTCCCGATGAACAGGATCCCGTTTCGACCGTGGCCGGTCGAACACAAGGTCGTTTCCTCCGTTCTGCGGTACGCCAGGCCTCATTTCCATCGATTGTTCCGTCCAAGCCGGTTGGCTCCCGTTGAACACGATGACACATTCCATTCCGACCTAGCCGGTTGCCTCCCCATGATCACGACGACGACACACCTTCTCAGTTCCGACCCAGCCATGTACACGAGCCCTGGCCGTACGTATGCGCGAGTAGGCGTTCGAGACCCCGCCCGTATGTACGTATGTGGCCGTATTTACTTTCTTGCACCCTGGCCGTTGTACGTACGTGTACATGCTACGTGCGCGCCTCTACTACGACATGTGCGCGCCTGTACATTAAGCAGTATGTAAGTACACGTTTGCGACCAGAATGACAACGCTATGTATGCTTCGACCAGGTGGGTCCCGACTGTCAGGCACTTCCTTGCATGCGAAGATGTAGCTGGTGGGTCCCAGCAGTCAGGGGGGAAACATTTTTTCGTGAAATACGGTGGCCCGTCCGATGGGTCCCTGCTGTCAGGTGGAAGAATCATTATTTTCCACGTAATAAGGAGGCACTTCCTTGCTGCGACCGTGGACCCAGCTGTCAGCCTCTCCATGTATAGTACTCTTCCAATGGAAGTCGTTCCTTGACCATGTTGACCACGCTGCGCCGAGAGCACCAGGGTGGTGGACGACAGCGAGGCCTAGGAAGGGGACGACACGAAGCCAGGGAAGACGCGGCAGTGGTTGCCCACGCGGAGAGGAGTATGAGGGTTCACTGGTTCGGCTGCGGTGTGAGGCTGCCGTCTCCACAGAATAACAGGGGGTGTGGGTGAGTACAGGGATGGCCAGGCCAGCGGTGGGAGTAGTAGGGGCGGTGAGGCCTCCGCGGCATCACAGCCAGCCATGGGAGGCAGGAGCACGCGACACGACTGGCGCTGGTTTGGGCGGCTAGAGCAAGAAGACCAGAGGTTGGAGAAGCACTACGACCATTGGATGGACATCGTACGGTCACTGGAGCTAGAATCGTTCATATTGACTAAGTTGACAAAGCCCTTCGTCCCCGTCAACTTAGTAGGCCCACAAGTCAGCCTCCCACTATGGTGGGTCCCAGCTAGCAGGGGGTATTCAATTTTTTTGTGCGTAATAAGGAGGCACTTCCTTGCGTGCGAAGATATAGCTGGTGGGTCCGACCTATCAGCAGGGAGAATATTTCTTTTTTGCGAAATACAGAGGCCCTTCTGATGGGTCCCAGCTGTCAGGTGGAGGAATCATTATTTTGCGCGTAATAAGGAGGCATTTCCTTGCATGCGGCCGTGGACCTAGCTATCAACCTCTCCACGCATAGTCTAATTCCAATGGATGACATTCGTTGACCATGTTGACCACTCCACGCCGAGCGCATCCAAGGTGGTGGACGACAGTGAGGCCCTGGATAGCAACGAGCCGGAGATGGGAAGACGCGGGAGTAGAGTCGCAGACGGAGAGGTGTATGAGGGTTAAATGGTTCTGGTGCAGTGTGGTTCGGCAGTCGGTGGAGAAGAACAGGAGGTGTGGAGGGGTGGAGGGATGGCCTGGCCAACAGTAGGGTAGCGCTTCACAACGAAGCGTGCTAAGCAGAGCTGCTAGCAGCAGGAGGCGGGAGCAGGTGGTCCCGGTGGCGCTGGAGGAAGAAGACGAGAGATTAAAGATGGATGCCGGTCGTTGGATGTAAATCCAACGGCTAACGATGTCAGAATCATTTGTTGACTAAGTTGACAACGACTTGCGTTGGCTTTGACCTATTGGCCCACATTTCAGCCTCCAAAAATGTGGCACGTATTCAACCCATGTTTTCAGAATTTATAGTCAATTTGATCTCTTTTTTTAGAATTACAGTCCATTTGCTGGGCTGGGTGAACAAATAATGTAGCGTCCATGCGGCCCATTTATTTTTTTCCTAAAAAATTACAGGCCATTTACACTGTCTCGAAATACACGATTTTGCTAGGCCGATTCTAATTATAATGTTGGGTTGGGCGCAGCAATGTTATCAAAAAATAAACAGGGGCTGAGCATTTTGTTATAAATATATTTAAACAATAAGTGATTTATTATTACATTGGTCCTTAACTCTTACCAAGCTTTTGTACACAATCATCAGGATTTTCATTGCCAAAAAAATCCAGGATTTTATTATTAAGAAATTATTTTTATAAGTTAATAAGATGTGGGATATTGTTTTCCTACATATGTAAGTATCTGTTAAATACATTATGACAATGACAATAATATATAATAACATATAAAATAATTTAAATATATATAATATAGTTAGAAGGGAAACATAAGTTAGACCAGGCGTTCCTATTCTTATATAGAAAAATAGAACAGACCTCTGCGTTTTCTTCAAAAAAATACATAAATTCGGCTGCCGATGTTTTAGGAAAAATAAAACCTCAGATGGGAGGTCCATAGGCCAGTCGATACATGACGACCCTCAAAAAATACAAACTGGCATGTCGTGGGTTGTGCATGTTAAAAAAGAAAACCTAGACGGCACAGCCCAAAACCCAGCTGATACTTGCTGCCCCGGTGATAAATAAATGATACCTGCCAGCTCCCCGGCTTTGTTGTGAATTTATCTCCTATAGTAACTACGTTGAAGCACCTAAAATGTAACTATGTTAACAAACCCGTGGGACCAGTATAGCATTAGGAGGAAGTATTTTTTTTTGATGAGGCACTTGCTTGCCTACGGCCATAGACCTGGTGGGTCTCGACTGTCCGCCTCTCCATGTACAGTCCTCTCCAGATTCCTCTCGTTTGCTCAGCATGTTCGCAATGGCAGACAGTGGCGCCGTCGCGAGTGCACAAAGGCGCAGGAGGAGATCGGACCACCTGAGGCAGTGCCTTATTTGTAACGAAAGTACTGAACTAGCCTAGTGGCCAAGTGACACAACCCGACAGCTGTTCCGCCCGGGTTTGATTCCACCTGATGCAGGAAAATATCTGCAATTTTTTTGCCTCTGCCATTATTGACATGTGGGTCCCCATTGTCATCTACGCACACCACGTCCAACACTTGCCAAAACTTTGTCCCTCGTTTTCTCTGTTTTTTGCACACTCGACATTGTGTGGGCATTTTGAAAATAGCATACCTTTTTGACTGTGCATCATATGAAGATGTGCTATGCGTGAATGTTGATCAACATGATGTTAACTGGCTGGTAGTTCCATTTTCGACCATGAATAAAACTTCCAACATGATGTTAACCCTGTTTGAAAAGGCCGTGTTAATATAAATGCTCTGCCTCTGAAAGTTGCAGTTTTATCTGAAACTGAACTTGCAGTTTCTTATCTAAAACTGAAACTTGCTGTTTCTTCTCTGAGAATCATATTGTCTGCACTTTTATACTCCTATGAAACTACATTTTTTTAAGTGCTAAAAATAGATCTCTAGAATTCATAAAATACTTCATATGCTCAATACTGCAAATCTGAAATTCAAAAGACATTCATATCTGAAAGTACTCTCAAAATATACAACACAAAACACAATTCACAACCTGCAAACACTAACAACCCTAAGCTCCTCCTGACAATTCACAACCTGCCCGACTATTGGGCTGGGGGGCAGTCCCCTCCTATTCCTCGGCGGCAGACAGCCGCCCCGTGAGACAATGTGAACGGCTTGGGAGAGGATGGCGGGGAAGCATCGTCGGGCCAACTGCTTTTCTCCTCTTGCAGTTGGGTTCGGTCGGTGAAGACTCCACCGGCTCGCTCTGGCACGACACCCTCACAAACGGCACCCTGTAGATGCTCGATCCTTCCATCTCTGGTGGATGCTCCATCTGGGATCGATACTCCCATCATCGCTCCCTCACGATCGGATTCGGTGAATCTGTTTGCTCCATGGCCCAGAGGAGTAGCTCTATGTACTCCCGCGTGACTCCCTTCGGGAGTATCGCCGCCTTTTCGCTGTGTTGCAGATATTTGGCCATGGATGTCGCTGTCGCCACTAGTTGGTCCTTGTTGTCAAACCAAGACTGTATCTCCAACATCCTAGCTAGCTTCACAGGGTCGCCGTCTGTGACCCTCACGTATCGGTTGTACTCCTCCATCGATCTACTTCTCCACAGCACCTTCACTCGCCGGCGGTGGTTTTTGAATGGAAGAGGAGAGGAGCAGCGCTGGTTTTGAATTAGAACGGGAGAGGAGCGATGCTGGTTTTGGATTGGAATAGGAGAGGAGGGGCGGTGGTTTTGAAATGGAAGAGGAGAGGAGCGACGCTGGTTTTGGATTGGAATAGGAGAGGAGCGGCGGTGGTTTAAGATGAGAGGAGCGGCGCTGGTCTTGGAAGTATTTTTTTTGTTTAGCGTATTTTGGGTCAAAGTTTGACCACGTACTATATTTGACAAGCAAAATGTGAATGCATGTCACAAAAAATTGTATCATTTGGTTCAGAATGTACTTTCAAATTATATTATTTTTGCAACGCATAACATATATTTTATTTGTGAAAATCATGGTCAATTATGACCGAGAATAAAAAGGAGACTAGTTAATGTGGGGTCGCTTTCTTAATTGAAGGGTAAATTGATTTTGATTTTGAAGGAACGTTCGAAGTTTCCGCTAATGGTGATGATGCCCCGTGGACCAGGCATTTTAAGCTTGAGGGGAGCGCAATGCGGTACTGCATTAAAACGAGCGAAAGCTGCTCTTCCGAGTAGTGCTTGATAGCCACTTCAGAATGGAGCTATGTCGAAGGTTAACTTTTCGCTTCGGAAGTTGTCGGGAGAACCGAATACAACCTCTAGTAATAGAGAGCCCGTGCAGCGGGCCTCTGGGCCTGGTATTACTCCCTTGAAGGTAGTACTACTGTGGCTAATTTCTGTAGGGTCTATCCCCATTTTGCGGACTGTGTCCTGATATATCAGATTTAGACTACTGCCGCCGTCCATAAGGACTCGTGTGAGATGGTATCCATTTATTATTGGGTCTAACACCAAGGCAGCCAATCCTTCGTGACGGATAATTTTCGGGTTATCCCTGCGATCAAAAGTGATCGGGCGGGCCAACCAGGGGTTGAACTTAGGGGTGACGGGCTCTACGGCGCTTGTGTCTTGGAGTGCACGTTTGCCTCTCCCCTTTGTCACGTGGATCACGTTGACTGTTTTAACCTCTGGTGGGAATTTTTTCTGTCCCCCGGTGCTTTGCTGGCGAGGCTCATCCTCGTCTTCACTTGGTGTCTCCCTCCCCTTGTGTTCGGCGTTTAGCTTACCGGCCTGCTTGAAGACCCAGCATTCTCTGTGGGTGTGATTTGCAGGTTTATCAGAGGTGCCATGAATCTGACATAATTTGTCTAGAATCCTGTTTAGGCTGGACGGTCCATCTCAGTTGCCTTTAAAAGGCTTTTTCCGTTGACCGGGTTGAGAGCCCCTAAATCCGGCATTTACCATCGTATTATCTGGGCTGTCTTCATTGTTTCAGCGCTTGCTTTTGCTGCATCGTGGTTTTCCATTGCCATCCCTGACTTTGGATGTGCCTGGGTCGCTGGTGCTACTACGGGCCAGCCAGCTGTCTTCGCCTGCGCAAAAGTGGGTCATAAGGCTTGTTAGGGCTGCCATTGTCCTTGGTTTTTCCTGGCCGAGGTGTCTGGCGAGCCATTCGTCCCGAATACTGTGTTGGAAAGCTGCTAAGGCTTCGGCGTCTGGGCAGTCGACAATTTGATTCTTCTTAGTGAGGAATCTGTTCCAAAGCTTCCGGGCTGACTCTCCGGGCTGTTGAATTATGCGACTGAGATCGTCTGCATCCGGAGGTCGGACGTAAGTTCCTCGGAAATTGGCCCTGAAAGCATCCTCAAGCTCCTCCCAACTTCCAATTGAATTTTCAGGGAGGCTCTTCAGCCAGTGCCGAGCTGGTCCTTTCAGCTTGAGGGGCAAGTATTTATTGGCGTGGAGATTGTCTCCGCGAGCCATATGGATATGGAGGATGAAGTCCTCAATCCAGACCCCAGGGTCTGTCGTTCCGTCATACGCCTCGATGTTCACGGGTTTGAATCCCTCTGGAAATTCATGATCCAGCACCTCATCGGTGAAACATAGGGGGTGTGCGGCACCCCTGTATTTGGGTGTATCATGGCGTTCAGACGGTTGTAGTGTTTGGTTTTGATTGTGCGCTGGAGCACGCTTCCTAGATCCGTAGATGGATCTGGTCACACCGGCTTTTTTATGTAAGTCATTGCGTGGATTGTGTGCTGACTTGTGTGCGGCCTTGTTAGCCGCTCTATCGCGGCCACCAGGTTGTTGATCCGGCCGGTTGGCCGTCTTATTTTTCGACTGTGTGGGCTCTAAGGCCTCGTCGTCGAATTCGGGCAGCAGCTTGCGCTTTGGATAGCTCTTTGTGTGGTAAGTTCCACCATACTTTTCTTCATTGTCGAGCACTTTGTTCCATCTGCTGTTGAGCGTAGTTTGTGCGGCCTTAAGCCTTTGCTTTTGCTTCTTCAGACTCCTCGCTGCGGCAATAAGCCTTCTGCGGAGGTTCTCTTGTTCCAAGTGCTCTTCCGGGATGATGTTTGCATCTTCGTCCGGACTGTTTTCCTCTCTGCAGGGGGATTGATGAGCTTTATCTTCGGCGTCGCCGTGTTCGGATAGCGGATCCGTGCTATGTTCGCCAGTTGCTGGTTCGTTCTGCTCCATCGCTGGTTCTGTGTGGTCGTCGTTTCCTTTGGCTTCGACCGGGGTGTCTCTTTCGCTGTTATCGCTGTTTTTGCCGAGGCGGGATTTAGAGCGGCGCCTACATCGACGCTTTGTTTGCTTCTCAATGGCGTTGTTCTTTGTTGCTTCTTTCCGTTCCTCGTCATTGTTTTCTTTGGGTGTATACACCATGTATACATCATGTGATGAAGTGGCGGTCCAGCGCCCTGTGGGCGGTGGCTCCCGTTCGTCCCCTGCATCGTCGTCCATACCGTCGATGTCTTTGGAGTCGAAGTCGAGCATGTCGGTTAAATCATCGATAGTTGCTACTAAGTGGGTGGTGGGTGGGCAACGAATTTCTTCGTCCTCCGCATCCCATCCTAGCCGGACATAGTTCGGCCAAGGTTCTCCTGACAAGGAGAGAGACCTTAATGAAGTTAGCACGTCGCTGAAAGGCGAGTGCTGAAAGATATCCGCGGAGGTAACACTACAAAAAAAAGACACATCCGTGACATTTGGGCCGAATGAATTTTTTTTCTGTCATACATATGACACTTCTATGACGATAATTGTGACAAAACCCGGTATCATCATAGATGTGGTGGGCTCCTACTTCTATGAAAAAAATCATGACATAAAATGGGCTTTTCGTCCTGGGCGGGCCGGAGACGCAGCTGCATGACATTCTTTGGGCCGTCCATGACGGAAAAAACCGTGGTAGAAGCGAGGGGGAGGAAAAATTCGGGGAGTTCCCGGTTACGGTGGGAGGTCAGGGGCCGAGCGATGCGCGTTTCTCTCGTACACGTACGCGCGTGTGTGCGAGGCGTTGGCTCTAACTGAACCCGAGCGATTGCACTGCAGGCTACACATTACTGAACCCGAGCGATCGATCAATGGCTGTTAACTGAACCCGATCGAGCGATTCCTTGGCTACTGCTGCTAACTGAAGCCGATCGATGCTGCCTCTGGATGAACAGTGAGCGGTGGCGTTGCCTCTGGATGAACAGGACCCCATGGTGTGGTGGAGGGCTGGATGAACAGTAGACGGTGGAGGGGTGCCCGTGGAGGGGTGGATGAACAGGACCCCATGGTGTGGAGGGCAGGATGAATAGTAGACGGTGGAGGGGTGCCCGTGGAGGGGTGGTTGAACAGGACCCCGTGGTGTGGAGGGCTGGATGAACAGTAGACGGTGGAGGGGTGCCCGTGGAGGGGTGGTTGAGCAGGACCCCGTGGTGTGGAGGGCTGGATGAACAGTAGACGATGGAGGGGTGCCCGTGGAGAGGTGGTTGAACAGGACCCCATGGTGTGGAGGGCTGGATGAACAGTAGACGGTGGAGGGGTGGTTGAACAGTAGCCGGTGGAGTAGCGCGCGGTGGAGGCTGGATGAACAGGAGCCCGTGGAGGCTGGAGGAGGTCGACGGTGGATAAACAGTAGCTCGTGGAGGCTAGAGGGGGTCGACGGTGGAGATGAATAGTATCCCGTGGAGTCCCGTTTTGCGGTACGCCACACCCCTCCCGATGAATAGGACCCCCGTTTCGACCGTAGCGCTCCAACACAAGTCCGTTTCCTCCGTTTTGTGGTACGCCACACCCCTCCCGATCAATAGGACCCCCGTTTCGACCGTAGGAGGTCTGTTTCCTCCGTTTTGCGGTACGCCACACCCCTTCCGATCAACAGGACCCCCGTTTCGACCGTAGCGGTCCAACACAAGTCCGTTTCCTCCATTTTGCGGTACGCCACACCCCCCCGATCAATAGGACCCCCTGTTTCGACCGTAGGAGGTCTGTTTCCTCCGTTTTGCGGTACGGCACACCCCTCCCGATCAACAGGACCCCCGTTTCGACCGTAGGAGGTCCGTTTCCTCCGTTTTGCGGTACGCCACACCCCTCCCGATCAACAGGACCCCCGTTTCGACCGTAGGAGGTCCGTTTCCTCCGTTTTGCGATACGCCAGACCCCTCCCGATGAATAGGATCCCGTTTCAAACGTGGTCGGTCGAACACAAGGCCGTTTCCTCCGTTCTGCGGTATGCCAGGCCTCGTTTCCATCGCATGTTCCGTCCAAGCCCTCCCGATGAACACGAGCACGCATTCCGTTCCGACCCAGCCGCGTTGCCTCCCGATGAACACGACGCATTCCGTTGCCTCCCCATGAACATGACGCATTCCGTTGCCTCCCCATGAACATGACGACGATGCTGTTTCTCCGTTCCGACCCAGCCATGTACACGAGCCCTCGCCGTACGTATGCGTGAGTAGGCGTTCGATACCCCGCCCGTATGTACACATATGTGGCCGTATTTTCTTTCTTGCACCCTGGCCGCTGTACGTACGTGTACATGCTACGTGCGCGCCTCTACTACGACACGTGCGCGCCTCTACATCGACCAGTATGTACGTACACGTTTGCGACCAGAATGACAACGCTACGTACGCTTCGACCAGGTGGGTCCCGACTGTCAGGCACTTCCTTGCCTGCGAAGATGTAGCTGGTGGGTCCCAGCAGTCAGGGGGCGAATTGTTTTTTTTGCCCGGACGCACTTCCTTGCGTGCGAAGATGTAGCTGGTGGGTCCCAGCAGTCGGGGGGCTGGTGGGTCCCAGCAGTCAGGGGGGTGAATCGTTTTGGTTTTTTTGCCCGGACGCACTTCTTTGCGTGCGAAGATGTAGTTGGTGGGTCCCAGTAGTCAGGGGGCGAATCGTTTTTTTTGCCCGGACGCACTTCCTTGCGTGCGAAGGTGTAGCTGGTGGGTCCCAGCAGTCAGGGGGAAACGTTTTTTTCGCAAAATACGGTGGCCCGTCCGATGGGTCCCCGCTGTTAGGTGGAGGAATAATTATTTTGCACGTAATAAGGAGGCACTTCCTTGCTGCGGCCGTGGACCCAGCTGTCAGCCTCTCCACGTACAGTCCACGTCCGATGGAAGTCGTTCCTTGACCACGTTGACCACGCCGCGCCAAGAGCACCAGGGCGGTGGACGACGGCGAGGCCTAGGAAGGGGACGACGCGGAGCCGGGGAAGACGCGGTAGTGGATGCCCACGCGTAGAGGAGTACGAAGGTTCACTGGTTCGCTGCGGGGTGAGGCTGTCGTCGCCGCAGAATAACATGGGTTGTGGGTGAGTAGAGGGATGGCCTGGCCAGCGGTGGGAGTAGTAGGGGGCGGTGAGGCCTCCGCCGCATCGCAGCCCGGCATGGGAGGTAGGAACACGAGGCACGACCGGCGCTGGTTTGGGCGGCTGGAGCAAGAAGACCAGAGGTTGAAGAAGCACTACGGCCGTTGGATGGAAATCGTACGGTCACTGGAGCTAGAATCGTGCATATTGACTAAGTTGACAAAGCCCTCCATCCCCGTCAACTTAGTAGGCCCACAAGTCAGCCTCCCACCAAGGTGGGTCCCAGCTAGCAGGGGGTATTCATTTTTTTGTGCGTAATAAGGAGGCACTTCCGGTGGGTCCGAGCTGACAGCAGGGGGAACATTTTTTTTGCAAATACGGTGGCCCGTCGGGTGGGTCCCAGCAGTCAGGGGCAAACGTTTTTTCGTGATATACTGGTGGGCGTCCGGTGGGTCCCTGCTGTCAGGTGGAGGAATAATTATTTTCCGCGTAATAAGGAGGCACTTCCTTGCGGCTGCCGTGGACCCAGCTGTCAGCCTCTCCACGTAAAGTACTCTTCCGATGGAAGTCAGTCGTTGACCACTTTGACCATGCCGCGCCGAGAGCACCATGGCGGTGGACGACGACGAAGCATAGGAAGGGGATGACGCGGAGCCGGGGAAGACACGACAGTGGATGCCCATGCGGAGAGGAGTACGAACGTTCACCGGTTCGGCTACGGTGTGAGGTTGCCGTCGCCGCAGAATAACAGGGGGTGTGGGTGAGTAGAGGGATGCCCTGGCCTATGGTGGGAGTAGTAGGGGGCGCTGAGGCCTGCGCGGCAGCACAGCCGGCCACGGGAGGCAGGAGTAGGCGGTCCCGCCGGCGCTGCTTTGCCGGCTGGAGCAAGAAGTTCAAAGATTGAAGAAACACGACGGCCGTTGGATTGACATCCAACGGTTACGTCTGCTAGAATCGTTTGTTGACGTATATAATAACTAAAAAAATCTTGCATACGCGTCAACTAAACAGGCCCACAAGTCAGACCACTCCCTCTTTTTTTATATAATTTATATATAGCTCATGGCAACTTCTTATGCAATTTATTACAGTCGTTTTTTTGGTTGGCCAGGGCCAATTTTGCATATTTCTGTGGGTTCCAAACTATTTTTCATACCGAAATGTCCAGCCATATTTAAAGTACTTTGAAGATATATTTAAATTAGGTTAATGCCTAGTGAAATAGGAATATGAAAATGTGATAAAATTCAGAAATTATAAAGTAATTGCCAATTTGTCATCTGTTTTTATATTTACAACACATTTCATATTACTTTCAAGATTTGCAGGCGTGTTGAAAGAGTTGCAGCCCATCAGGGCGTAGAAAAATAAGTAGGCCTGTATTGGGTATTCTTCAGAAAAAATAAAATGGGCTCATTTTCACAAAGAAAAAAATAGCTGGGCTGGTCACATGGTGAACATAAAATATAAGCCTGGGCTAGATGGGCCACAGCCCAGTTCAAACCTTGCTCCGTCTCAACAATACCAAACAAAAAAAATACTGCTCGAGTAGCTACGTCCTAGGTGTCAGCCGATCTTGTGTTGTTCTCTTGTCTATTGACTATATACGCTCACAATGTCGTGGGTCCCAGATGTCAGGAAAACACTAGGAGGAAGCATTTTATTTTCCATACGCTGACGTGGTGGGCCCCTACTGTCATCCTCTCCATGTACTTCTACCGATTCCTGTTGTTTGTTGACCATGTTGACAATGCGAGGGGGCGGCGCCGCGGCGAGCACACCAAAGCGCGCGGAGGACGTCGGCATTAACGATTTAGGAGACGGTGGGGCGGCGATGCGTGCGCTAAGGTGCAGCCAGCCGTGGGAGGCGGAAGTAGGCGGCCCCGCCGGCACTGGTTTGGTTTTGGCGGCTGGATGAAGACAGGACTGAAGAAACACGACAGACTGTAAAAGTAGCAGGAGTACTTAACTACCTTAACTGAACCAGCAGGGGCACTTAACAACCTTAACTGAAACCAGCAGGGGCACTTAACAACCAAAGCTGAAAGCAGTATGAGTACTTATACAGGTTCAACCGTACAAAGCACGCCTCGAACAGTGCTACTTTGCCTACAGTTAACCAAGGGTGAGGCCGCCAAGCCCCAGGACAAGGCCCATGCGCCACCCGCGCATCTTCAACCTTCTGAAAGCGGCTTCATCTCACAACGTGGTCAATAAACAGGATATTCGCTTTAGAGCCATGGAAAAGCATGAACATAATCTTCTGTCCAATTCTCCAAGATGGACGGGCCTTCATTATTTGAGACCACCCATGAATAAGTATCTTTTCACCTCCAAGGGGAATTGAGTAGGTCGACATAAACATCATATTGTGACCAAGCGCAAGTCTGAGCCGACCATGGTCAGGCATCTGTATAGGAACAATAGAACTCGGCAGTTCCTGTTTCAAGAAGATCACAACTGTAAAACTGTGTATAAGCAATAGTTTATGAACAACATATATAACAGAAAACAGCTCATACCATATGTTTCTCGACACAGTTGGACCTGTTCAACGAGTGTAGCAGTGGCACACATATCCCACGTGGCCTTCCACCATTGAAACGCCCCACAAGGACCTCAAGACGATCAATAAAGTGTAGGAACTTGTGGATGTCGATCCAGTCAACTTCAGTGCCATTAGTAACAGCCGAGTTATTACAGAGTAACAAACGAGCAGACTGCTTAACTCTGAAAAAAACTACACATGCCACCAATTGTAAGAAAATATTAGTTAGAAGTAGCATCTTCGTGAGAGATTCGTTGCTACTTCTAAAGTTAAATTGTGATTAGTTAGACAGAATAGGTGGATTAAGAAGTAATCGAGGCAACAAGCAAGAACCAGATACAAAACTAACATGGATGAACAATTGGAACGACGTCGGGGTGGAAGATCGCAGTGAAGATGAGACCAGGTTCTGCTATTTCCATCAACATTCGTGCGCCAACTTTCAGTCCGTAACACTTGAGAAAGTTTATCCAAGTTCGGCCATAAAAAAGCAGCGATCTTCTTAGTTCATGAACCCAACTCGGAACTTATATCCATGGCTTGTCTTCACTGTGACCATTAAACTAGTGTATTCAGTTATGGCAAGGCCGAGCATCTTGAGTACATGTGTTCTGGCAGAGCAAATAATACACTGCAGGAAACATAATATGAGAACACAACATGTTCAAAAAAACCCCACCCTCCCACATAGAAAAGAGGATTCTAGGAACATACTGTGCACGTTTCAAAATGCTGTGTTAGGATGAGAAGGAACAAGTATGGCGTCTCGCCGAGGGCGCAGAAACCTGTAGGGTACTCGCACTTTGGGCACTGCAAATGAAACACACTAGATTCAGTAGGAAGAAAAATGCATCAACGGCGGCGGCTGCCATCCTAAGATTACCTGCGACCAAGGGACTTGGGTTTATCGGGGATGGATGAAGAATTCGTACCTGGTTCTCCATGAGAAAACTGTATGCAATCGCCGAGAGTGGGTTTTCTCTGAACAAGCACACGAGGGAGAAGGGGATTCAGGCCCAGTGAAATATTGCCGCTTCGTCCGTCCATCTTACTGCTAAAGCTGGAAAGGGGGGGTTGTGATTTGACGGCTCATTGGGCATTACTGTGGCGCTACGACCAGGGTGTGTCTACCATGAAGTTGTGCACTCTAATTTGTGCATATGGCACATGGACCCCGTTGCCGGTTGCCCCACATATCAGCGAAAGGAAGTAGAAAGACAGGAGTAACTAGTTACACATAAATATATCTTTTGACAAAGAGATACTCCCTCAGTAAATAAATATAAAAATCTTTTATATCACAGGCTCACCTTGCCGAGAAATATACTCCCTCTGCAACACACGGGCATTATGGGGGTTCAGCTTTTTTTATGGGGGTTCAGCTGAGAATATAATACTCAGATAGGCTCACGGTTCTGGACTTTGGGCCGCAGGCCGACCCTGCATGTTTGGGGGCCCATGTGTTCTACCTCAGCGCTTTTCATATTGCGAGTGATCGGTACGCGGCTGGTTTTAGATGCTGTCGCAAGGCGAATACACAAAATTGAATAAAGCACGACAGCTGTTGGAATGAAATCGAACGACAGTTCCTAACCAGCAATCAGAGTTGCAATTCTATCAACGATATACCATGTGATAAATAATAGTGTCGTACTACTTATACACACAGGACACTTGTTTCAGCATGCCAGATTATTACATCAAAATCTCTCGGAGGATAGATCAGTTCGGCAGTTGCGTGCTGCTAATTTCAAAGTTGATTTGGACCAGATCTCCTTGCCGAGAAAGTTCAATTTTGACATCATCCTGTGACACCCCAAAAAATTTAACCTTGTTTTATAGATTAAAATTTTGCCAGGAAATTTAAACTTTTATTTTCTGGCTTTTCTTTTGGTTTCAGGACCTTTCTTTACCTTATTATTTTGGAGTTTTTACCTCAAGTGAAAAAAAACTTTCCAAATATATTATTGGACTTGTTTGCCCTTTCAAGAAAAACATTTCTATTGTCAGGGGAATTTATTTGCATTATTATTTGTCTCTGAGCTTTATTCCTTAAAATGATTTTTCATTAGTTTGTAGCTCTTTTTGAACTACCACCACTTGATAAATTCATTTAAAATTTCAACCAAAATTTGGAGATGTCATGTGATGTTTTTAAATCACTTTTATGCAAGAATATATTTCATTCATTTAATATTTTGAGCTCTACACCAAGTTTTCAAAACTGGTCCAGATGGCAGTTTTGCACTACAACCCCTTAAAATATTTCTTTCTAGCCTCCACCAAAATTATGGGATGTTAATAGGAGTATATTATTCAGCTTTATGCAAAAACCCTTTTATGTTCTTTGAAAAATTTGAGTGAATCAACTTCTTTTTCATTCTGGTCCAACTTGGTGATTTGTACTGCATCCCTAATTAATTTTGCCCTAGTGACCATGAGCTTTCTCCTGCTTGTAGTACTCCATACCAAACCCTTAAGTCCAGGAGGTTGGACTCATTGGAGCATTTTGGTTCATGGAGCAGTGCCTTTTTCCTGCTGCCTAGAACTGAAGTTTGGCAAAACTTGAACTGACAAGTTTCTGCTTTTGGCAAACTAACCTCACCACTCTCTTATTCATCCAAAGAGACTCTGATCTGGAGATTTGGACCACCCCAAGAATTGCCTAGATGCCTTTGGCATTCTGTTAAACACCTAGTGTGCATGTCCAGTTTTGGCATGATTTTTGTTTTGCACTGTGATCTTGCCCCTCTGTGCATACTGGCATGTCCACTGATCTCCTTGCAAGCCCTAGCCTAGACCTGCTAATCCCCAGCTCCACCCAAGCCACCTAGCATGCCCTGGCATTTCGCCGAACGCTTCGCGTGCATGCTCTGGGCGCGCCCAGAGCGCACGTTTTGCACGCGTGCGCACCGAGCCGCCGCGTCCCGTGCCGCCACCCCCGCGCCTGTTCTGGCCCTTCCCCTCTCCCAGTCGACACGCTCGACCCCTCCCGCGTCGCAGAGCTACCCCTGGAGCTCCACAGCACCGCCGTCGGGTCGGCCATGGTGGCTAGTGGCCGGCCACAGTGCGCCTCTGCCCCGGACGGCGCCGCCCGAGCCACCCCGGCTCGCCAGCTGCCCCTGGAGCCACTCAAGCTTATCCGCAAGCTTGTCCGCAAGCACTCGTCGCCGCCACGTCCCTCTGCTACTACAAAAAGGCGGTCGCCGGCGATCTTATCCACGGCCACCGTCGGGATCGACCACGATCGCCTATTTAAGGACCCCCGAGCTCGTCTAGGCCTCAAGCAACCTCTCTCACTCCCTCGCTGATCCTCCCGTAGTAGTAGAACGGCCAGAGAGGTCGTCTTCCTCATCTTCGGCAACCACAGCCGCCGCCGCTGTCCCGACCATTTCGGCGCCACCAGAGCCTCCCCCTCTCCACTCTCTTCACCAAAAGCCCTCTCTTCCTCCCGTGAACCTATCCCCCTGCTCGATTTTGATCGGGAGCCACCGGAGACAAAAACCCACTCTGCCCGACGGCCACCGTCCGCATCGGAGCTCGCCGCCGACGACTCCGGCCACCCCAGAGACCTTGGCGACCACCAAAAGGACCACCTCGACCCCCTAAGCCCGCGGATGGCCTTGGTTTCTCGAACGGTGCCGCCATTCGCCGGCGAGCATCGCCGGAGTCCCGCCTCCGCTCGGGCAGAGGAAGAGGAGGGAGAGGCGACTAGTCAAACCTGACCAGTGGGCCCAAGGGACCCACTGTCAGTGACCAGCCCCGCCGCCACGTGTTTTAAGTGAAAACGCAAACAGCCGAAAGTACGTCTCCTTTGCCCGAAAGCGCATTCCTTTTTGAAACGTTTTCTTTTCTGTTTTATTTTAAAAACAGAATTTGACAAAAACTTTGACTGGCTATAACTTTTTAAATACAAATCCAAATGACTTGATTCTTTTTCTATTGTTTCCCAAATATTGTCTAGTTTATTTTCATATTTATTTCAAAAAATTCCAAACAACCTTTTGTACTGTTTTTAAAGTATGTGTTGATTCAAATATTTTCAAAAATAGGAGTTTGAAGAAGGAGAAAACTTTCAAAAGTTTTGGAATGCACCCTGCCTCTCCACACCTTGAAGGCAAGCATTCTGAACCCTGGCATAATATTTTTTGGGTTGTTTGATACGGTTATAACCCCACCTCGACATGAAGCATTAGTTATTTTTATGTGACGATATGATCATACGCTTTGAGTGTATAATGGAAATTCTTGCTGTTGGTAATGGATATGCTTGTGATAGCAATCACCCTCATATGCCTCTCATGCCTACCGGGAAGGATCCGGGAAAGTCTCTGTCTTGGGTAGACACGAGCTTGTCCCTCGTCGAGACGGTTATGACCGGTGGGGCAGGGGGAGGTATGATGAGTGGTGGTTGTGTGTGATGGATATGAAATATTATTCTTGAGCTAACCCTGCAGGAAATACTTAAACCTCCTGAGTCGACCATAGATCGAGTCTTGTTCCGGTAACCCCCATACTCGTTTCGTACTACCACTTGTCCCTGCCATAGGTAGGGTACGGTTCAGTAAGTTGTCAACCCCTTTCCTAGCACACACCGTACAGAGAGGCCATGGTTGAAGATACCGAAGGCCTCCGGTAGGCATGCCACCTGGTCCGGGGGCATGGGTGTTTTCGGTTGTAGCCGAAGGGAGTAGCTTCCCCAGTTTGCGCGCGGTATAAATTTTGTGATCCCATGCTAAGTCGAGGTTGTAGCCTCCCCACTTAGAGTTTTGATTAACAGGTGTCAAGGGTGATTCCAGACACCGGTGAGTTTGGCTAGTGTGTGCGGTTAGGTGTGTTTTCAATTAAAAGACCGTAGACGGAATTAGCCTCGATGGACTAAAGGAATCCATTACTCATGGGTAAGGAGTGCACCCTCTGCAGAGATATTAAACCTATTTGAATAGCCGTGTCCATGGTTAAGGACTACAGTCTGGGATGGGTGAAGTGTCGGTATTACTGTCGGTCTTCGGAGGAAAAACTACTAAACCAGAACACGGATCATGACTTGTGACGTATGATGATTGTGATTATTATTATTATGGACTAACCATTTATGTATCTGAATTATTGAGTATCCCTGGGACGGTTCTACCTCCTGGATATTCACTATGATTATTTTTATATATATAAGCCCTTTATGTGGCGTCGCTCAGACGCCCGACTGTGGCATGTTTGTTATTTCATTTACTTATAAGCCCTTTATGTGGTGTCGCACAGACGCCCGACTGTGCCATGCTTATTATTCCCTTTATATATAAGCCCTTTATGTGGTGTCGCTCAGACGCCCGACTGAGGCATGCTTCATATCATTATCCTTTCGAGGTGTCGCTTCAGACACCCGATCGGCGCTTTGCATTTCCACACCCTGATTGTTTACTCATGTGTTATTTAAATGATCTGCTTGCGTGCATCATGAACCTTATTTCATAACTGACGAAGTGATCATAGAATATTTTAAAGCATGATTATCAGTGGCTATATTATACCTGTGTTCTTAATGTTTGCGAGTACATTCAAAGTACTCACTGGCTTGTCCCTGGCTATTGTCTTGGCCAGATTTCTTGCATGGAGAGGAGCATTGCGCTGACAGCCCCGGAACCTATGCAATGGAGATAGCAGCCTCACGAAGATAGGAGTTATCCTGGTCAGCTGTTCCTGTGGGAAATGGAGTCCCATAGACACTGATGATCCGCAAACCGCTTCCGCCTTCAGCCACTAGAAACCATTTGTTGTACCCATAGGCCATAATGGTCTTGTACTACATATTTTGTATTTTGCTTGGAGTTTCTGTAACAAGTTGGTGTCTGATCAGCTAACAGTAATCCTGGGGCTGGTGAGCACAAGGGCCGCTTTTGGGAAATTAATATCCCGAAAATCCGGTCCTGACAAACTTGGTATCAGAGCCAGGCTGACCATTGGCTAATCCTATCTTTGCTAGGTCGAAAAACCTAGGTAAACCAACCCATCAGACCTTAACCAAACCCTGGCCAAGCTTCTCGTGTAAGATAGCCACACAGTGACCCGACACCTTTTGGCAGTCAGTGCCCAACCTACCCACCTAGCCTGTCGATCACACGCCAGTGACCGGCCCCTAAATTGTCTCTCGCAAGCGTGCGAAGGAAGACTCCGTTCCCTTTTTCTATAAAAGGGCACGCTAGCCTCAACCCAGCACAGCAAAGCCTCTACCCCAAACCAAGCCATAATGCATGGCCCCATTGTTCACAATGAGACCACAGCAACCAACCTTGGAGGTTTTGTGACTGTGCTAGCCAACCTCACCCGCCGTGCCTTTGCATTAGAAGAGCCCCCAGAATATGTTGTGTACCAAGGGTCCATGAGCGGTGAGAGCCGCCAATTTTGGGCCGCAGTGCACGTCTATGGTAGGGGTCTATCGCCAGAACGCCCCCACAGGTTCATCGGAAGGACAACTTCCTTTGAGCCACAAGCCATCCAACTAGCTGCTCGAGATGCTATAGTTCAACTCCGGCACTTGTCGCCCAGAGTTAACTGTCGCTCATTCTACTACTACCCCAGCCGTGACGGGTATGGTAGACCACCCCAAGTTGCCAACGGAGACCACGAGACGGACCCTGGATTATTGCATCTGGTGCGCTATGTAAGTGCACTAGAGGGACTGTTCGATCAAATCACCCTTGATCTGATCGCAGCTCGTGGAGAACTGATCTGCCGAGCCCCATCAAGGAGAGAAGATGAGCCCGACGCCGACAATCTAGTCGTGCTGTTCGGACAACCGATCGAGACCTTGAGGACAGCCCCAGCCATCAACCAAGGTGCTTTGATGACCCCAGAAGTGCTTCGTCGCCTTTTGGGAACACACTCCAACGGGATTGTGGCCAACAATCCCCACGATGGTCATCATCGCTTCCCCGACCCTGCAGTCCCTCAACCCCCTCCAGCCAACCCCGACGGTGAGGCCAATGAAGAAGCCTCGGCATCCACAAGGCACGCCCGCTTGGATATGAACGAGGTAGACTAAGTCACTCGAGTAGTACCGAGTCTCAGTTTGTCCACATCCTGTAATTGTGTGACCTTGTATCGCCATATTGGGATACTATCTGCTTGTGCATCCCTATTTTGAATGGTGGCCATGCATGGGTGCGTTGCTGTACGGCTGCATTTTTAATTCCGGGCGTAGCTACCAAAACCAACCCCGACGGCACCCACAGTAACACGTCACTTTTGTGAGATGTGTGTATCTGTGGCTTTGACCCCGACCCCATGAGAGCAGAACCAATAAACTAGTGCCCCTCACCGCACTAGATAACCCAACCCAGTTGCTATATAAATGGCCACCTCGTGACTTTGCCAAGTACCCCGCAACTTGTGCGCAACCCTCTCCAGTTTTCTTGCCATGCCGAGCCCTAGTATCTATCTGAGAACCCCAGATGCAACCCCGGGTAGTTTTGTTAAAATATTCTGGGACTTTACCTGCAGTACCATGGGTTCTACCCAGCCACCCTAGTACGACCTACTCAAATCGAGGATCACCTCTTCCACCTCGAAATATTCGGCAGCAGTGCACATCCCTCCCGTCAACTCAAACCAAGACCCAACGGAAGTCTCCTTCCTAGGTAAATCTATGCCAACTCTGTAGATGGCCATAGAAGCGGCGGCACACGAAGCGCTTGTTCGCCTTCGATTCGCGGTACCCTATGCCAGCGAACGAGGGTATTACTACTTTCCGAGCCGTGCAGCACCTGGGGAAGTGACATCTTTTCCCGGTGGACGAATTGAGAGAGACCCAGTGCTGGCCAACCTTATCCAGTATGTCATCGCTCAAGAGCGTTTGACCCAGCGAGTGATGGGTTATCTCCAGAGCCTCGCTGATCTAAATCCTTAGATCGCCATCGGCAGACCATTGAGGCCCGACCAGGAGAGACGCGTTCATCGACTGATCAATCCGCTGCCCCCGATAGAAGAAGAGTGTGTCCCAGTACCAGAGACGTTTTCTCGGGATCCTGTCCTGTTACCGTTTTCATTGTAAACGTCATAGCTATGTTTATTTATGTGTTGCAACTTATGCGATGTACCCAAGTATGTGCTATGAGTAATCTGTTTGGTTTCAGCTGATAGGAGCAATATTTTCAAAACGACTCTTAGCAAATCTCGAGGACGAGATTTTTTTCTTAAGGGGGGTAGTGTTGTGACACCCCAAAAATTTTAACCTTGTTTTATAAATTAAAAATTTGCCAGGAAATTTAAACTTTTATTTTCTGGCTTTTCTTTTGGTTTCAGGACCTTTCTTTACCTTATTATTTTGGAGTTTTTACCTCAAGTGAAGAAAAACTTTCCAAATATATTATTGGACTTGTTTGCCCCTTCAAGAAAAACATTTCTATTGTCAGGGGAATTTATTTGCATTATTATTTGTCTCTGAGCTTTATTCCTTAAAATGATTTTTCATTAGTTTGGAGCTCTTTTTGAACTACCACCACTTGATAAATTCATTTAAAATTTCAACCAAAATTTGGAGATGTCATGTGATGTTTTTAAATCACTTTTATGCAAGAATACATTTTACTCATTTAATATTTTGAGCTCTACACCAAGTTTTCAAAACTAGTCCAGATGGCAGTTTTGCACTACAACCCCTTTAAATATTTCTTTCTAGCCTCCACCAAAATTATGGGATGTTAATAGGAGTATATTATTCAGCTTTATGCAAAAACCCTTTTATATTCTTTGAAAAATTTGAGTGAATCAACTTCTTTTTCATTCTGGTCCAACTTGGTGATTTGTACTGCATCCCTAATTAATTTTGCCCTAGTGACCATGAGCTTTCTCCTGCTTGTAGTACTCCATACCAAACCCTTAAGTCCAGGAGGTTGGACTCATTGGAGCATTTTGGTTCACGGAGCAGTGCCTTTTTCCTGCTGCCCAGAACTGAAGTTTGTCAAAACTTGAACTGACAAGTTTCTGCTTTTGGCAAACTAACCTCACCACTCTCTTATTCATCCAAAGAGACTCTGATCTGGAGATTTGGGCCACCCCAAGAATTGCCTAGATGCCTTTGGAATTCTGTCAAACACCTGGTGTGCATGTCCAGTTTTGGCATGATTTTTGTTTTGCACTGTGATCTTGCCCCTCTGTGCATACTGGCATGTCCACTGATCTCCTTGCAAGCCCTAGCCTAGACCTGCTAATCCCCAGCTCCACCCAAGCCACCTAGCATGCCCTGGCATTTCGCTGAACGCTTGGCGTGCACGCTCTGGGCGCACCTAGAGTGCATGTTTTGCACGCGCGCGCACCGAACCGCCGCGTCCCATGCCGCCACCCCCGCGCCCGTTCTGGCCCTTCCCCTCTCCCAGTCGACACACTCGACCCCTCCCGCGTCGCAGAGCTGCCCCTGGAGCTCCACAGTGCCGCCGTCAGGTCAGCCACGGCGGCTAGTGGCCGGCCATAGTGTGCCTCTGCCCCGGACGGCGCCGCCCGAGCCACCCCGGCTCGCCAGCTACCCCTGGAGCCGCTCAAGCTTATCCGCAAGCTTGTCCGCAAGCACTCGTCGCTGCCACGTCCCTCTGCTACTACAGAAAGGCGGTCGCCCGCGATCTTATCCACGGCCACCATCGGGATCGACCACGATCGCCTATTTAAGGACCCCCGAGCTCGTCCAGGCCTCAAGCAACCTCTCTCACTCCCTCGCTGATCCTCCCGTAGTAGTAGAAAGGCCAGAGAGGTCGTCTTCCTCATCTCTGGCAACCACAGCCGCCGCCAATGTCCCGACCATCCGGCGCCACCAGAGCCTCCCCCTCTCCACTCGCTTCACCAGAAGCCCTCTCCTCCTCCCGTGAACCCATCCCCCTGCTCGATATTGACCGGGAGCCACCGGAGACAAAAACCCACTCTGCCCGACGGCCGCCGTCCGCTGCGGAGCTCGCCGCTGACGACTCCGGCCACCCTAGAGACCTTAGCGACCACCAAAGGACCGCCTCGACCCCCTGAGCCCGCAGATGGCCTTGGTTTCTCGAACAGTGCCGCCGTTCGCCGGCGAGCATCGTCGGAGTCCCGCCTCCGCTCGGGCAGAGGAAGAGGAGGGAGAGGCGACTGGTCAAACCTGACCAGTGGGCCCAAGGGACCCACTGTCAGTGACCAGCCCCGCCACCACGTGTTTTAAGTGAAAACGCAGACAGCCGAAAGTGCATCTCCTTTGCCCGAAAGCGCATTCCTTTTTGAAACGTTTTCTTTTCTGTGTTATTTTAAAAACAGAATTTGACCAAAGCTTTGACTGGCTATAACTTTTTAAATACAAATCCAAATGACTTGATTCTTTTTCTGTTGTTTCCCAAATATTGTCTAGTTTATTTTCATATTTATTTCAAAAAATTTCCAAACAACTTTTTGTACTATTTTTAAAGTATGTGTTGATTCAAATATTTTCAAAAATAGGAGTTTGAAGAAGGAGAAAACTTTCAAAAGTTTTGGAATGCACCCTGCCTCTCCACACCTTGAAGGCAAGCATTCTGAACCCTGGCATAATATTTTTTGGGTTGTTTGATACGGTTATAACCCCACCTCGACATGAATCATTAGTTATTTTTATGTGACGATATGATCATATGCTTTGAGTGTATAATGGAAATTCTTGCTGTTGGTAATGGATATGCTTGTGATAGCAATCACCCTCATATGCCTCTCATGCCTACCGGGAAGGATCCGGGAAAGTCTCTGTCTTGGGTAGACACGAGCTTGTCCCTCGTCGAGATGGTTATGACCGGTGGGGCAGGGGGAGGTATGATGAGTGGTGGCTGTGTGTGCTGGATATGAAATATTATTCTTGAGCTAACCATGCAGGAAAAACTTAAACCTCCTGAGTCGACCATAGATCGAGTCTTGTTCCGGTAACCCCCATACTCGTTTCGTACTACCACTTGTCCCTGCCGCAGGTAGGGTACGGTTCAGTAAGTTGTCAACCCCTTTCCTAGCACACACCGTACAGAGAGGCCATGGTGGAAGATACCGGAGGCCTCCGGTAGGCATGCCACCTGGTCCGGGGGCATGGGTGTTTTCGGTTGTAGACGAAGGGAGTAGCTTCCCCAGTTTGCGCGCGGTTTAAATTTTGTGATCCCATGCTAAGTCGAGGTTGTAGCCTCCCCACTTAGAGTTTTGATTAACATGTGTCAAGGGTGATTCCAGACACTGGTGAGTTTGGCTGGTGTGTGCGGTTAGGTGTGTTTTCAATTAAAAGACCGTAGACGGAATTAGCCCCGATGGACTTAAGGAATTCGTTACTCGTGGGTAAAGAGTGCACCCTCTGCAGAGATATTAAACCTATTCGAATAGCCATGTCCATGGTTAACGACTACAGTCTGGGATGGGTGAAGTGTCGGTCTTAGTGTCGGTCTTCGAAGGAAAAACTACTAAACCAGAACACGGATCATGGCTTGTGACGTATGATGATTGTGATTATTATTATTATGGACTAACCATTTATGTATTTGAATTATTGAGTATCCTTGGGACGGTTCTACCTCCTGGATAATCACTGCGATTATTCTTATATATATAAGCCCTTTATGTGGCGTCGCTCAGACGCCCGACTGTGGCATGTTCGTTATT
Source organism: Triticum aestivum (assembly GCF_018294505.1). Lineage (NCBI taxonomy): Eukaryota > Viridiplantae > Streptophyta > Magnoliopsida > Poales > Poaceae > Triticum > Triticum aestivum. The sequence goes on from NC_057797.1 coordinate 200,486,548, forward strand.
TTATTTACTTATAAGCCCTTTATGTGGTGTCGCACAGACGCCCGACTGTGCCATGCTTATTATTCCCTTTATATATAAGCCCTTTATGTGGTGTCGCTCAGACGCCCGACTGAGGCATGCTTCATATCATTATCCTTTCGAGGTGTCGCTTCAGACACCCGATCGGCGCTTTGCATTTCCACACCCTGATTGTTTACTCATGTGTTATTTAAATGATCTGCTTGCGTGCATCATGAACCTTATTTCATAACTGACGAAGTGATCTTAGAATATTTTAAAGCATGATTATCAGTGGCTATATTATACCTGTGTTCTTAATGTTTGCGAGTACATTCAAAGTACTCATTGGCTTGTCCCTGGCTATTGTCTTGGCCAGATTTCTTGCATGGAGAGGAGCGTTGTGCTGACAGCCCCGAAACCTACGCAATGGAGATAGCACCCTCGTGAAGATAGGAGTTATCCTGGTCAGCTGTTCCTGTGGGAAATGGAGTCCCATAGACACTGATGATCCGCAAACCGCTTCCGCCTTCAGCCACTAGAAACCATTTGTTGTACCCATAGGCCATAATGGTCTTGTACTACATATTTTGTATTTTGCTTGGAGTTTCTGTAACAAGTTGGTGTCTCATCAGCTAACAGTAATCCTGGGGCTGGTGAGCACAAGGGCCGCTTTTGGGAAATTAATATCCCGAAAATCCGGTCCTGACACATCCCCTACCGCAAGATATGATTTAGATTTGAACCTTGACCATCCTTTAGCATCAATCATCATGCGACCATCCTTTGTACTTACGGTATATTGAGCAGGTTCATTCACACCAAGGCCATGCATGGTAAGAGAAACTTGGCCGCGGTCGCCCGGATTGTTGAACGACTCCCTCGTTGCTCTAGGAATTCTCTGTTTGCAAACAAGAAGACATACCCAAACAGTTAGATCAACATAGTGAATCATGTGAAACAACATGGAAAGAAAAAAGAACGAAGCACTTGGGCGGCCAATACTTAAGAAGAAGGTGGACATGTCGGTTTTTGTAAGGACTTTGGTATATGAAGTGCGAACTGCAGCCCAGTCTGTTGCCGGTGCAACTGCACGGGCCAAAGCAGATGCAAGTGCAAGTGTTGGTGCAGTTGCCGAAGCCGCTGCTGCTGCCGGAGATGGTGCTCCTTGTAGAGCTGGTGCTGGTGTCGATGCCCGATCCTCCGGTAGATCAGACTGATCCGCTGACGCGGTCGGTGCCCAATCCTCAGCTGAATCAGTCTGAGCTGCTGCCGCTGTCAGTGCTAGAGCAACTGCCGGTGCTCGATCTGTGCGAGACAGCGGCGATCGTGTCTGGTCTGCTATTATCAGCTTTCTAACTTGACTAGGATCCACGACCATGATCCAGTTTGTTTCTTCATTTCTTTTAAACGCGAGAAGGGCTAATTATGGCGTTTTTGTTAAACCAAACTGCAGTTCATCATAGGTATTCAGCCTGTACTCAGACAACAGACTGATCCAATTTTTTCCAGTAATATAAGTGATGGACAGTGCCTTCGTTACTGACACGACATAAGAAGTGAAACCTGCAAAAATAGCCATCGTAGAGCAAACTAAACGGTTTATTCTGTGATGAATGTCACATGGCAAAACCTGCATCGTAAAATTGCAGGAAAAGAAAGAAAACATGACATTAAATCAATAAGATTTAGACAGTAAATCAATAAGATTAACTTGATGTGACACGAGTGAATCCATACCAGGAAATAACTATGTTGAAGTACTAAACAAAAGATTGATCGTCCAACTACGCGTGGCATGCAGGGGCCCTGCCTACTCCCACAAGCAGGACAGTCCAAAGGTCGTGACAAATCGTATGGACCGAACATCCATGGGACTGGAAATCCTGGTGGGTGCGATAAACCCTGCAATGCATACAGATATTGGAGTGTAACCATAATTGATAAACCGTCCTCACAAAAAATATGATCTGCATACTTCAAAATATACAGACTGAATTGAGTGGACAGACATTAACATAGACCGTTCTCAGGACTGACCACACACCAAAAGCGGCAGTACTAATAAACAATACAGGGTTCACAAACAGAAATCAAGTACTGAACAATAGTACTTACTATAGACAAGCAAAGTTGCACTAACTAAACTCTGCAGACTATTTCTTGCCACCGACCTACGGGATGAACCCCGCATAACTAACTAGGCCATGGACTTCGTGTGAGATGTCTACACGCACCATCACCATCTTGTCAACCTTGGAGAACCTAACAGAGTGGTCTTTCCACTCATAAACATGATGATGAAGATAGGCCGCATCAGATTTGTTGGGAAGCTTTACAAGAACCACACCCTTCGTAATCAAAGGCACAACCAGGAAATTGTTGTGGTCAAGTACAGCCTCGAGAACACGCCTGACAACAATGCTACAGGAAAACACTAGTTTAGGACACGTGGCGACAAGGACACAGCAGTTGGATTGTTCAGCTGTAGAACTCAACATCAGGTCTTCCAGTTCACACGGCATGACTTTGAGAACTTCATCTCCACTGCGGACCTGGTTCTAATTCAAACAGAAACCATATTTTATTACTACCTCCGTTCAGAAATATAAGATGATTTTCGATATTATACTCCATATATGACTACATATACGCACAAAAATGAGTGAACAAAGACACTAGAACATGTCTTCAAAGGCATGAGAGCAGAGGGATTACATGCAAAATCCATAACACAAGTTACTGAGGCAAATATACCCTCTTGAAAGGTAGCATTGATGTTCATAAAGTACTCCCTCCGTCCCAAAATTCTTGTCTTAGATTTGTCTAGATACGGATGTATCAAGTCACATTTTAGTATTAGATACATCCGTATCTAGACAAATCTAAGACAAGAAATTTGGGACAGAGGGAGTAGTTGAAACTAATCTATAAGAAATCAGTGTCAACCTCTCGCATGTTTTGGTCAAAAGAGGAATTTAGAACCGTCATTTGGCACACAAAAATCACATGCAAGATCACCCAGAAAGTTGTAGTACTAGTACTAGTACTGCGTGTTAGATGAAAAAACACAATCAAGATCGAGAAAAAGATCGTCAAGAAGAGATATTACCTGGACTTGCTTAATGAGGGATCCCGGAGAGGGGGGCTTGGACAGGGCGATGGCTTTGAGCTTGTCTGCGGTAGTCTCGGTGGGGTGCTTGCACTTCTTCGTACCATGAGCCTCGACGGTTTTGGCCGGAGCCATAGACATCACTTTGGCCGGTGCTCCAGCGTCCATCAAGAAACTGTCAAATAGAAATAAAAGAAAAGAAACCATAATCACAAACCCAAAAGAAGAAAAGAGAGGGAGTTATAGGATCAGTCTCGGGGTTGCAAGACCGGGCCTTGGCCAGAATCAACACCATTGATGCGCTCACCTTTCCTTCTTTGGGAGAGAAGAACAATGGCAGAAGTAGGTCGGGGTTTTCTTGAAGAAATGAGGAACAAGATCAGGCAAAAGCGTGGGTTGGGTAGAGAGGAAGCTGAGAGAGAAGAGTGAAATGATGGTTGCTTCGTCTGTCCAACTTACTGCTGGAAAGGAGGGGGTTTTGTGATTTGACGGCTCATTGGGCATTACTGCGGCACTTCGATCGGGGTAGTCTACCATCACTCTACTACGGAGTAATTTAGTGCATGGCTGGTGGACCCCGATGCTGGCTGTCCCACACGTCGGCGAAAGTGAGTAATTTAGTGCATGGCTGGAGGAGGATCCGCACGGTAGAGCGTGTCCACTGTTTTTCAGAAGAAAAAAATGATTACAGCAAGCGTTTCCACTCTTACGACGGAGGAGTGCGAAACATGGCAGCCACTTGTGCTCCTACTACTAGGCATGTGCAGTGGTTCATATGTCAGTACTACACAATCTTGTTGCTAGTGTAGTAAGATATGACGATAACAAATGATGTTGTGCGCATGTCAACTACTCCTATATGTAACATAGTACCGCTTTTTCGACTGTCCGGTCGAGAATGAACGGTGAGATCAATGTTAATAGGAATAGGTCCACAGCGCACGGAGAGTACGGTGCTACACTACTCCACGAAACATGAACCATATGAAGCACAAATAGTGTTAGGCAGGGTGTATGAAGGGTGAACGGGATGGGAGCAAAAGTTCCCTTCTCGACCCACTTTTGGGTGTTTGGTAGAGTGCATGAAGGGTGCATGAGTCCACACTAGTAGGTTGACAAAAATACACGAGGAGGAAACAACTATATTGAGATGAGAATGCAACCAAACACACCCACACTCTTTGTGCTACAGTGACTGATCTGCACCGTCTGAGTTTGATCCAATGGTCATGTTGCGCCGAGACATGGACATGCCCATGCAGAGGGCGCCTAAACACCACCGAAGTCCCTCTGCTTCTCGAGGCGCACGATGTTGGTGATGCAGGGTGCAACCGCCCGCAGAGCCCGCTCCCGGTCGACGGGAGCCAGCTCGTCAAAGACGGCGTCCAATGGCACAAATGGATTCCGGTGACGGAGCCCTGAAAGGATTCGCCCGGCAATGGCGACGGCAGCCCGCAACCCCTCCTTGTCCAGCTCAGCCCCCACCATCACGTAGAGACGGCTCAGCTCCTTGGAGATATAGGTGAAGAAGGAGACCAGGTCAGGAAGCCGCAGCTCATTGAAGTCGACCGGGTGGTCGAACAGGTTTAGCCCGACGGCCAGCATCGTCACGCTGGCACGACGGTAGGCATCACGCAGCCGCAACACGTGTGTGGCAACTTGGTTCACCAAGTGGCTGAGGCGATCCTGGACCTCGTCACGATCGGCCCACTCGCGCTCCAGCCGGCTCCCCTGACGGCCTATCGTATCTCCCGCTTTCTGCAGCAACGCCGCCGACGCCTCGAGCATCTTTGTGGTGGACGCCTGCCGCTTTTGAAGCTCCCTGAACTCCCGCACATAACGGAGGAGCATGGCACTCCTCTCCTCCTTGAGCTCACGGAGCTCCACGTGGCCCTGAGCTCCGCATCCTTGGCATGGAGCTCCTGTGTCAGGAGCCTCACCTCGGACTCCATGATCTGCTGCGCTGCCATGGCACCAGGTAGAAGCAATGGGGAGAGGAAGCAAAGGGGGCGAAACGGCTGAAAGGCAATGCAATCTTCGGGAAGGCGGAGGGAGCGGGGAATCTTTTGGTTTTCACCACGGTAAAACACTAGTCGACGACTTCTCACATCAGGGAGTGGTGGGTTTTCACAGGCGGAGTCATCGTGACTAATTGCTGTCGCGCCTGCTCCCGTCAATCAAAAAATTAAAAATCCTGCTGCGCCTGCTCCCTTCAATCAAAAAAATAAAAATCCTGCCGCACCCAAACACCAGAGCAACGCCGCGGTGGATATTTATATTTACCTGCCGGCAAGTAGATAAAAAAGAGGTGAAAAAACATGTCAGGACCCCGATTCCAAGTCACATCGATCTAGCCGGTAACACCTCATATCACTTTGCAGCCTCACGCACGGTATCCCACGGGTGTCGCCTTACCATGGCCCGGGACCGTTTGCGCCTTTTGGCTCACGTATATGATAGTGTCGCTAGCATCCATATGACAGAGAACCCGGGCTGACATGGCTAGTCGTGAACCCAAAGCGGCACAGACCTATGGAGACAGGCATACATGTATCACATCGAGCATGTCGGTCATCAGCGAGTGATTCCGGGCTGTAGCACTGGGCTAACAGGACTCCGGGGGACCCGGGCTATAGCAGGCTAGGCAGGACTCCGGAAATCACCGCGTGACATTTCCCCGAAGGGACAGACATAGGAACGAAGTGAAACACATGCCGGCCAGTCAAGTATCCTGAACAGTAGTGCCGGGCTAGCAGGACTCCGGTGAACCAGGATGTAGCGGACTACTATGGCTCGAGGAACACTAGACTACATTTCCCCATAAGAAAGGCTGCCAAGGATAAACAACTAGATTGTCGGATCCCACTCATACCAAGCATTTCAATCATACACACAATATGCCCGATATGAGTACATACAACATGGCATCACAACAAAACTCTACAACTCAAGTACTTTTATTTAAAGGCTCCAGAGAGCCATACATATCATGTTCATACAGATAGGGGTCACATGACCTGACACTCAAGTCATACAATCATACAAGCACATGCGGAAGCAACTAGTCTGAGTACATACTCTAGAAAGTAAGAAGGCTTCTCGAAGCCTGTCTATCTACATAAGGCCCTCCATGGCCAGGATCACCACCTGGGTGGCTAGTCACTCGTCGACGTCAAGGTCTACGTAGAACCCATCGGAGTGGGCGGTGTAGTCTGAAACAGTAATTAAGCAAACATGAGTACAAAGGTACTCAGCAAGTCTTACATCAGAACCTACTATACATGCTTATTCTCAAGAAGGTGGTGGGGTTAATGCAGCAAGCCAGCTTTGACTCTTGGCTAAGCTATCCTACGGAACTTCACCAGTAAAATAGTTTTCGCACACGAGTCCACTACTCACCAACACAATACTCCACCGTGGATCCTCCCTCGTCATCCTACGAGAGGGCCATCCTCAATACTCACACTTATCTTGAGTCTTTTAGTAGTGTCCATTAACTTGTCTATGAACTGTATAGGCAACCAAGTAGTCCTTTACCGCGGACGCGGCTATTCGAATAGTTTTATACCCTGCAGGGGTGTACTTCTTCATACACGCTTTCACCACTTACCGCCGCTTACACGACATGTACTCGGCAACCTTCAAGCGGAAGCCCAGTGAGGGTGTTGGCCATGGCCTACCTAAACACTTAAGTCTCTAGTCCAGGTTTATCGCCTATCCAGGTTCCATCCGCAGGGAGTCCGGCCGAGGTTTCCACATACGGCCCCGAACGATGTGAACAGGGTCCCGAGACGCCAAACGGGCGCCCGGCATACCCGGCCATGGTGTATCTACCGCAACATAGCCCACCCCTAGGGTCAGCGCTACGCACGGCCGCCAACACATAACCTACAAACACCAAAAACTATTTGCAACTCCTGGACAAAGTACTAAGGTGATTAAGAAGCTGAGAGGGTCCATTGGTATCGGGCCCAATGTACGGTAGTAACTGCATCTTAAATCACACATACAGATCTCAGTTCTTAGGGACGGCCTCAATGAAACAACCCACCATGTACTCCTACATGGCCTCTCATCGATACCTTTACCAAAACAATGTTCAACACATCCCTCACATTACCGACATAAGCATTTCACTCTAGCCCATCACCTAGATGAACCAGACCTGACACAACTCTAAGCATAGCAGGCATAGCAAGGTAGGAATCACATACATGGCTCAATCAACTCCTACACATGCTAGTGGGTTTCATCTAGTTACTGTGGCAATGACAGGTCATGCAGAGGATAAGGGTTCAACTACCGTAGCACACAGCAGTTTGAATCGCGTTGTCTTAATGCAGTAAACAAGAGCAGAAGCGAGAACATGGGTTTGTATCGGAATGATCAATGGTTGCTTGCCTGATGGAGTGGTAGTGGGATACTGCCCTTCAGTTGGATTCTCGTGAATATCCTCGGAGGCAGAACCTACCACGAAGAACACATCGGAGCACAATCAACACATGACGATATGCAACAATATGATGCATGCTATGACATGGCAATATGAATGTGTCTTAGCCTAATGCAAGTTATAATAGAGAGGAATGAACTCATTTGAATCAAAGATTCAAATATTAGCTCATTAAACATGGCCTTAATAGTGCACTTCCTTATTCTACTTAAACAGCAAGGTGAACTTGTTTTGTCATGCATGAAACCATTACAGATGGATAGATTGAATTTTTCTGATCATTTTTCATATATAATTCTTTGCATTTGGAGCTATGGTTGATTTTCTATGATTTTTAGAAGTTTTGACTATTTTCTGGAATTTCCTGAATAAAATTAAATCCAGAAAATGTATTACTGCGTCAGCATTGCGTCATGCTGACCTTAGCAGGTCAAAGGCGCCAGCAGGTCAAACCTGAATGGTGGGCCCCTTCTGTCAGCCTCTCAGTGCACTAACTACGTTTAGTTAGCCTAATTACTGGGCAGGGCCCACTAGTCAGTGACTATACTAATTAAACTAACTAATTTTAGTTAGAAACTAATCTGGATAATTAGCAGAGGGGGGCCCACTTGTCATTGACTCAAAGGAGTCAACCTGGGCCCACCCAGGGGTCAAACTGGGTCAACTCGCCGGCGGCTCGACGCCGGCGAGGCCCGAGACGGCGGCGCGGCTCGGAAAACGCCCTCCGGCGACCAAATCGACTACGGAGACCACCTGTGCGAATCCTAGGCTCTCGCGCATCCAATGGAGCAAGTGTGAGGAGCTGGGGTGGAGCGAGCTCGCCGTGGCGGCGGCCGGAGTTCGGGCGAGGTCGGTTTCGACGCTACGGTGCACGGGAGGAAGAGCTGGTGGTGGCTACGGGTTCCTGGTGCTGCACTGAGCACGGTGAGGCGCTCCGTTGTGAGCTTGCACGGCTGTGGCCATGGCTGCGCCATGGCCGGCGGCGAGAAGCTCTCGGCCGCGATGGAAAATGGAGCTAGGGGACGAGCGCGAGCACGAGAGAAGAGGGGAAAGGAAGAGGAGCTCACAGTGGGGGCGGAGAGGGGGTCAGCGGGCTCGGGGACGGGCTGGAGAAGAGGTGCGGTCACTGGCGATCTCGGATGCCCAAGGTTGAAGACGAGGGCGAAGGCGGCGTTGCAGGGCTTCCGGCGAAGCGTGGCTCGGTGGGGAGGTCGAGGGAGTCGAGGCAGAGCTGATGGGCTCGTCGGAGGGGCGAGGGGAGGTCTCTGGCGGCGACTACGGCGATCGGCGGCGAGGGACGCGCTCGGCCATCACGGGAGAGGATAAGGGAGACGAGGGGGAGAGTGAGAGAGGATGAGAGGGAGACGTGGGGGTCGCGTGGCGTCCTCTGGGCGTCTCCCGGCGTCGGCAGAAGCAGGAGGTGGCCGGCGCGTGGCCGGCGCGCGGAGAGCACGCGCCCCTGCCTCCTGGCACGAGGTAGGGGGTGACTGGCCGAGCCAGTAGGCTGGGCCGAGCCAGGTAAGGCCCAGGTGGGCTTCTTTCTCCTTTTTTTTGATTTAGTTTCTGTTTTCTATTAAACTGCAACTGTTTAGCTTTATTAAAAATACTAAAATGTTTCCGAAAATCCTGAAAATAATTGTGGGCTCTGTTTAGAATATTTCCAACAGCAAACATTTATTTCCAGAATTATTTGGGCATTTAAATTATTTTATAGCATTTAAATGCCCAAATTCAAATACTTATGATTTAATTCAATGACCTTCTATTGACCTAGCAAAATTGTGCACCAATTTTGCCAGAGGTTCTAACCTAAGACAAAGAGGGTGAACATTTTAGAAGGGCATTTCAGGTTCATTGAAATTATTTTGGTAAACCCTAGCTGTTTCCAGGGGGTGTTGGGGGTTTCTGTCTTCCCCATTTCAAATTTAAGAGAAATTTAAACATGATGCACATTCTAATGCTTGAACTAGCTAGGGTGTGACAAAACAAATGTGGCGGCGGCCTAGCAAATCGGCCGAACTAGCCCAACTAGCTAGCCGCCGTGCTTCACTGATGTACTCGGTGGGAAAGGTGGTCTTTCGTGATTTGACGACTCATTTACTTGCTTCGGTGCTACGACCGAGGAGGACCCAGAAAATGCACGGTAGGGCGTCCCACATCAGGAAGAATATATGCGTGCACCACCCGGGAGGACCCCGAAACCACGCGGTAGGGTGTGCCACGTCTCGGCACGGAGGAAAAATGTGTGTGTACATCCCAGTAGATGTAGTACCTATGGTTCGACCTCGGGACCCAGCCAGTCGGTCGAAAACACCCCACTAGCCACACAGCTTCATCATGCAAACGTGGCACAGAGGATAGATGTGGTTAGCTCCGTCTCGACCAGCCACAACGTCTCTTGTTCTAGGCGATTCTTCTATTTTCCAAGATTTTTTTTAGTTGTAATAACACCACGGCAAGCTAGCGCCGCTCTTCATGTGTGCCCGTGCAAAGGTTAGACGATGGAGAGAAGAGAGATCGAGATCGTAGACCTGGGACCCACCAGTAAGTGAGACAACGGTCATGCACGTGTTGACGAGGCACTCCCTCTACTCTACTCAACGAAAGTACTGTATAAATAAAATCAAGTTATGGGACAAAGCCAACAACCGTTCGTTTTTTCAGGCTATCGACTTACGCTTTGTAGTACAAGTTGCCAGTTCGAATCTCGTCTTTCAGATTTGTTAGCTTTAGGTCCAAATTTGATTAATGACAAGTGGGACCCCCGTGTGTTGTTCCGATATTTCAGTGTAGGATGGTTTTTTTGAACAAACACTTTGCGCGGTTAGACAAGTAACGGCACGAGTTACACGTATTTTTCAAGTTTACGAACAAAAATGACAGCAGCATAGAATATCACATCCACCTCGCAGCTTAGATACTATGGTGATACGAGTTTTTACACCGTTGGAAGTGAGATCCAATGTCTTGGGAGTAGTCTTTGTAATTATGCGCAATTTCCAAACTCTCCAAAGGTTTTTTTGCAAATAAAACATTCAGGCCTCGTGTGTGCCGCTGCATCTTCGATCCAACGGCTCCCCGGTGCTCATATTAGGTGCTCCCCGTAGCTTAATTACCCACTACGGTGATATGAGCATCTAGGTTGTATGATCAGTGATCAGATGGCACATGCGTAGTACTTGTACTTTCTGCGCATTTCCCAAACTCTATCAGCCGTATATTGCAAAAACATTCAAACCTCCTATTGTGGGCCGTTAGATCTCAGTGAACTCGTATCACCATAGAATCTACGGTGCGGGAGCACCTCATACTCTCCCGTGCGAGAAAACATAAGGTGCTATCGCAGCTTGGATGCTACGGTGATACAAGCTTGGAGGTCGTTTGATCTGAGATCCAATGGCATCTGAGCAATCTTTGTGCTTGTAAGCAGTGGCCGAACTCTTTTGGGGATTTTCTGCAAAAAACCATTTGAACCACCGAGGAGGTGTTGGGTCACAAATCCAACGCCTCCGAAGAGCTTGTATCACCAAAGCATCTAAGGTGTGGTAGCACATGATATTCTTACATACAGGAGAATATGATGTCCTCCTCCATCTTAGATGCTACGGTGATACGAGCTTCGAGGTCGTTGGATATGGGATCAAAGGGCATCTAAGTAGATTTTGTACAAATTGTGTGCAATTCTCAAACTCATCAAGGTTTCCTGTAGAAATATTAAGACACATCATGTGAGCTGCTATATCTCAGATCTACAAGCTCCAAGCAACTCGTATCGGCATATAGCATCTAAGGTATTGGGGCACATGATATTCTCCCGGGGAGGAGGGGTGGGGGTGCACAACCAATCCGTGGCTAGGAGGGTGGGGACAAATATAATCTAAACAACCCTAAACAAAGCTCCACAATTTTATCTAAGGTTGAGGGTTTGACCCCCGACAATCATAGCTCCGCCTAAACAGAACATTTGCATGTACTGTAGTAATAGACTTAATATTCATGTTTAAGTTTCATGTTCATTTTAAATATTGAACTGAGGACCATGGATGTCTTACATTTTACTCCCTTCGTTCCCAAATACTAGTCTTTTTAGAGGCTTCAAATGGACTGGCACATACGGATGTATATAGACATATTTTAGAGTCTAGATTCACTCATTTTGCTCCGTATGTAGTCACTTGTTAAACTCTCTAAAAGACTAATATTTAGGAATAGAAGGAGTATTTTTGAATTCGTGTCATACATGCATGGTTTGGAAAAATAGATGCACTATACTTATTGGATTGTTGTTGTGTTCGTGCGTGTGTCTCTCTGTGACTGTGTGTGTGTGTGGTCATATGCTTGATACATGCAAAGTTTTCTCACCTCCATATTGTTCATCTTTTAAATTTGAATTTGCATTGGAAAACTTACTAGGGATACCATGAAATGTGAAATCCACGTTGAGATCACTATATCACAAACTCACTCTAATTCAACAACTCGTCAAAAATCAATTACCACGTTGAGATTAGTATTTGCAAGGAAAATACGGGTATTGTAATACACATAGATTCGTTCGGCAATTTAAAAGGTTCCTTTCGTATTCTCGAATGGTAGGACCCAACGGCGTACCAGCCAGACCTTGGCTCGTGTTGATCCTAAAAAAAGCGGGCTCGTGTCCTTGGGTGGCGTGCATGGTACGGACATTGGGCAACCCCATTACCCCAACCAGTCGAGCCTCAGCGTTTCAAGTCGAAATATCTGGCGGCCAAAATTCCAGCCCTAGGAAATTCCCCTCATGTCCCCGGTCCATAATGACTACCGATGAACAATAGAGGGATGCTTTAGTAACTAGACAACGTTACCTATCGTGCCGAGCACGGTTCAATTCCCTCGGTCGCCGCTCGTCAAGATCGCCCGTCAACTGTATTGCCTAGTACTACTACTACTACACCAGGATGAGCACAGAATTGAGCCCGTTTTGTTCGTGCCTAGTACTTGAGTTAATATATCAGGAAATGCACTGGTACGGAGGGATTATCCTTTTACTCAGCATATATAACTTGTCTGAAGTCTAATTAAGCAAAATGTTTGACCAAATCCTTTCTTAAGAAATACAACAGGACAGATGTACGGCTTGAAAATTTATTGCATGATGCAGGTTATGATATTGTTTCGAATCCTGGATCTTAAATTTCAGAAAATCCAAAAGTGAGCATAAATTCTTGAAACTAAGCATGATCACGTGATATGGCACAAATATTACTTCGTAAGTTTTTCTTCAATTTGAGACAAGCTGCTTATGACAAGTTGCACAAATAAAGAGCCAAGGTATTTTGGAAGAAAGACCTATCATGTTAAGGCGAACGCTTTCACTATTGAAACCATGGGCGTTTACGTCCTGCCATGAGTCCTCGCTTCTCATCGGCAATCGGCAGGTGCCGTCCGAGCAAGCGTGTGAGTCGACGGGAGGCGTGCGAGCTGACCGCTGTGCAGGCTCACTGGGAGGCGAGCCCTTTGACCAGGCTCCGCCGCCCACCGTCGTCCCAACTGCTCCCACTTTTAATGTCGCTGGCGCCGAGGTTTAAAATCAACCCCGCACTACCCGGTACTCCCTCCTTTCTGGTTTATAGGGCTTATCTCAAAATATTATTTTTTCCATTTTATAAGGCTCAATTTTGTTGTTTCCCATCACATGTTCAGATTCCAAGGTAAATTAAATCATTGCATGCAAGTATTAAGAGAAAATTGACCAATGCATGTAATTTATGCATGCATGCATTGCAATTAATGCATTGGTAAACATATTTTTTTGAGGAAAATAAGAGCATTAATTGGGTGCTTTTGCAAACTACAAAAAGTATTCCACCACTCACCATCTACCTTGGTTGGTGAGATTTTTGAATTGAGCCTTATAAACCGGAAAGGAGGGACTATCGCTACAATCCTCTCTCTTCCTCTCCGATTCTCTTGTCGTCTACCTCCAACTAGCCTGACCTAAACGTACACGATGCCGCATCACGATGGTCTACCCCTAGTGTTCCAGTTTCCTGAGGAAGACACCCAGCCGGAGTCTCAAGAACATACGGTGCTTTGGGACGAGCTTGAACTGGCCTTGCGGGAAGACGCCGCGCCTGTCCCCGCTCCCGTTCCGGCTCCCGTCGACCCGACTGCGCCAGCGCCTATCCCCGTGGCATTGATGGGCTGGGAGCCGCACATTGTCGCTGAGCTTGATCCCACGGGGTTCCACGAGGTGCCCGCAGACTTTCATGCGCCCGTGCACCTGCCAGCGCCTGCGCCTGCGCGTGCACTAACACGCACGCCCGTGCCGGTGCCCGTGCACCTGCCAGCGCCTGCGCGTGCGCGTGCACTGACGTGCGCGCCCGTGCACACGAATGTCTCCGCCGCGCCGTTGACAGTGCCTGTCCCCGCGCGGGTGCTAGTGCCCTCCTCAGCGGCATGGATGGCCGCCATCGACCGCTTCCTTGCACCAACACCAGTCGCCTCCTCCCGCCAGTTGACTCGCTCCGAAGTCCAGAACATTTTGGCCTTCCTTGAAGCTAGGCCAACGTCTAGGAGTACGCCAACAACGGCACAAGACGCCGCCGTCGCCGTCGGTCAGTGGCCCGACGACACACAGAGCACGGCAGAGGAACCGCTTCCCACCGCGAGACGCCCCCGCCGCTGCCGCGTAATCTAAATTTGCCATGAAAAATGTTCGGATTGCCATGCTTAAAATCGGAACATTTATCATTTCGGTTTGTTTTATATCGATCGTCGTATAATTTAAAGTCGGAGTCAGACTAAACGAAATGTATGGTTTGATCGATTGAATGTTCTGCTAGAGCCGTATCAAATTAAATATAAAACGTCATCAAGCCACATGTATTCCTTGTCATCCAACGACCTAGACTGCTTCAATGTCGAGCGCTCAACACGTTTAGCGTGCAGTTAATTTCATGCCAAAAATAGTGCTAATCACATGACAACACGCAAATAATATCCTAGTAGTTAATATCCGCATGCACTTAATATACATCCAGATTAACGTGCATTGCACGTACACACTGACTAGTGCTGCTAGTACGTGAAACTGGTGCCGTGACTTGTGAACGCATCCAGATATGGTCAACGGCAACATCGCCCGCGAGTTCTTCCTGTTTGCCCGTGCGTCTAAACGCAGAAGGGGAGGAGAGAGAGAGAGAGCACACATGGAACCCACCAGTAAGTGAAGGCGAATAGTACTAAAAATAATATTACATGTTATCCATTAATTAGGCTGTGGTAATATAAAAACATTATGTGAACAAAGGGGGTACAACAAACATTGCTATTCTACGTATGTTGCCTACTCTTGACGTGCGGCTTGATGGCCCGGTCGCATGTTCGATCCTCGTCCTTTATTTTTTAATTTGTATATGGGTCCAAATTCGTTTCATGACATGTGGGCCCCTCGGTGTGTAGTTTGTACCACTTTAATTTGTGGGTCGAAATTTGTTCCATTCCAAGTGGACTATTGGTGTGTAGTTTTGTAGCTTATTTATAATAATTAAAGAGAACAACATAGTTTTTTCAATAATACCGTGGTGCGACGTTGAAGGCGAGAAAGGACGTGCGAGAGAGCGATGACCGAGCCAGAGGGAAATCAACTAGGGTAGTTGTGTGGGTTGCAACGGTGTTTGGAGTAGTTGTGGGTCGAATGCTATGAAAATATAATGTAAACCGACCGGAATAAATGCCTACACAAATTAATCCAAGGTTGGAGTGCCCCTCGCAATGTAAATAGCTCCGGCTTTGCGAGGGATGGAGAGGTAGTAGCTTCAATGCGTGGAAGATACGGTGTGAGAAAGTGGGGTTAATCGAGAGACATATAGATAGAGAGACAAAGTGAGTTTGGTCCGACATTCATTGAACAAATATATATGCTCTGGAGAGATATTGTCCGATTGAGCTTTTTGGCAAGGGTGATGGCTGTAAGATAGAGCTTGAGAGATGATACGGTCACAGACGTGTAGATATACTTTGTGCGTGGGAGGAAGCAAGGTCAACCGATCACATAGGGTCGCCATGAGATCGAAAGAGTGAGACGGGTTGGAGAGAGTGACCTAGATAGACGATGTGCGTGAGAGAGTATACAATGTGAATAGGTCGAATTGGGCTCAAACATGGTGATATATCGTTTTTGTCTGAGAAAGAGCGAGGTCAATTGAGACATACAGAGAGAGAGAGAGAGAGAGAGATTGAGTGAGCGTGGCCCACCATGAGGTCGAAAGAGTGGTGGCGGCTTGGATGGACTGACCTAGATAGACAATCTGCGTGAGAGAGTATAGAGTGTGTCGATCGAGGCCTGAACAGGGAGATATATCATTTGTGTGTGAAAGAAAACGAGGTTAAACGAGACTCGGATAAAGAGAGCGAGATTGAGCGAGTGTGGCCCGCCGTGTGGAAGAAAGAGTGAGACAGTCTCGAGGGAGTGACCTAGAGATACAACGTGCGTGTGTGCGCATGCACGAGAGGTTGGGGGGCTAGATAGGCAATGCATGTATTTAGCGCGAGAGGGTGAGAGGGAGAGGGGGGAGAGAGAGCTCGGCATGGGGTGCAATGGCGGGTGTGTGAGGTAAATACATTTGGTAACAGAGTGGAAAAGGGGGTTGTGTAGTTGAGAGACTTAGAGATCGAAACATGGAGAGAAAGAATGAACGTGTGTTGGAAACCGATAGCTTCCTAAGGTGGTTAGGAGAGGAAGATTGA
>NC_057797.1:200503062-200504066 GCF_018294505.1 Triticum aestivum
TTGAATGTACATAGTACAAGACTTAATATCGATGTTTCAATTCGGTGTACATTGTAAGGTTTGAACCGAGGACCAGACATACGGGTAATTATTTCGAATTCGTGCCATAGTAAGTTTCGAAAAGTTGACATTGACTCAGTTTGTTGTGCTATTTTGTAGGTCATATGTTTGAATCCATCCAAAAGTTTTCTCACTACCATGGTGTTCATCATATACATATGAATTTGTATTAAAAAAGTAGTGCGGATACAGTGAAATGCGAAATCCACGTTAGAATTGGAGATCGCTACGTGACACACACTCTAATTCAAATAACTAACTACATGACACACACTCTAATTCAAATAACTAATTATGTGAGACACACTCTAATCCACGTTAGCGTGGGTACCGTTTTGATTTTTTTAAATAACTCCTCATTAATTAATTTATAGTACTCCCTCTGTTCACTTTTATAAGACCTTGAAGACATTTCAGACAATGTGCAAAACAGTTCATTTTAAGTTGTTTGAAACGACTTACAAAAGTGAACGGATGGAGTATCTCGTTTCGAATGACTAATTATTGCAAGGAAAACACGGGCATGGTAATACATAGAGATTCATTTGCAAATGAAAGAAGATTCGTTTGCATTCTCAAATGTAGGCGCACCAGGCAAACTAGGGTCGTGTTGGGGTGGATGCTGCTTCGGTGCCTTAAAGGCAACTGCCTTTGGGTCACTGACATGTGGGCCAGCCACCTGTTGGGCCCATATGTCATGGGCAGAAAGGCAGGTGCCTTAAGGCACCGAAGCATAGTCCGGTCGGGGTGGTCGCGTGTGTCGGACGGACGCGTAGCACCCAGCCACCCCCCCCCCCCAAAGGACGACGACAATATAAGTTTGTGCTTCACGTTTCGGATTGAAATATCTGGCGACCCCAATTCTAGCCCTGCAAAATCTCTCTTCTCCACCGTCCCCTTCCTCGCCCAGATTGCTCAAATCCCTCATTCGCCGCCAACCCTCG
>NC_057797.1:200504390-200508116 GCF_018294505.1 Triticum aestivum
AGTCCGGTCGGGGTGGTCGCGTGTGTCGGACGGACGCGTAGCACCCAGCCACCCCCCCCCCCAAAGGACGACGACAATATAAGTTTGTGCTTCACGTTTCGGATTGAAATATCTGGCGACCCCAATTCTAGCCCTGCAAAATCTCTCTTCTCCACCGTCCCCTTCCTCGCCCAGATTGCTCAAATCCCTCATTCGCCGCCAACCCTCGAATTGCCCCTCATCTCGTCTCTTTCCCCACCGTTCCCCACCTCTGTGCCCGACGACGAAGACGAAGACGACGGTCACGCTTCACCACCGCACCAGAGCTACCTCATCTACGCCCTCGTCCACCGCACCGGGTGGTCCACTGACAACGTCGGCCGCCGCAACCGAAGTGCCTCACAGACACCGAGTTCCACCACATCAGGTGCGCTTCACCGACACCGTCTCCCAGCTCACCGGGGCTACTTCACCGAGCACATCGTCGCACCTCCGCCCCCCGAGGCCGTTGGGGCTTCACCAACGGTCTCGTCCACCGCATCGTAGCGCTCCGCTGCCACTCAAGATCTGCATCTGTGCACGGCCAGCCAACGCTAGTGCATCACCCTCAACAGCTCTGAAGTGACCCGCACTCTAGCTAGGCGAGCATGCCCAAACGCCGGCCCGAACTAGGTGTCCACACATCACTCCCTTGTGCACTATTCCGACGATGTTTGGATATACTTTCACTGCTCTCTTAGCTTACACGCCTATGCAACTCTGACCTTAACTCTTATTTCTTCTGGATATATCATCTGAAACAAGCAAATCCATATTTTAGCGAAGCATGACGGCGCTACGGGATCTGGTACACATCCTGAACACCCGTATTACCTTGTAAGTATCTGTCCTCCGGTACAACATCAAGGTCGATTCCTCTTATTTGATCAACCATTCGCAGTGTCAAAAATGCAGAGGGGGATGCAAGGAGCACAAGGCCTGCACATCCAAGCAAGTGGTAACATGGACTTGCACATGGAACATCCCAAGCGCAAGTAGAGCTGCAGTGAGCCTGTACAATGAGCTAGCGTAAGTCCCTGCATTTCATTTAATTCGTACTGGCATTCGTGTATGATTTGTGTGTAGTGGCTGATCCACGAATTCAATTTACCAGGGGCAAACATTTAACTTAAAAAATACGAAGGCACTTACACTCCGGAAATCAACATAACTTGAGAAATGTGAAGCTACATGCACTTTGAAAACTAGCTAATGATCCAAAGTAGTTCAGATTATAAACACTAAATGATGCAAGCACCAAAAAACACAAAATGCAACATGGTGTACAAGGACTACAAACGTGGTCTGTACCTGCTTGAATTATTCGTTCTCTGGCTGAAAATATCGAAGTGTAATTGCACGTACACTAGTAGAAAAAGGGTCAAATGTGAAGCACATTAGTGCCGGTTTGTAAAAAACCCGGCACTAATGTGATCAATAGTACTGGTTCGTGGCGGCGATCAATAGTATCGGTTCGTGGCGAACCTTTAGTACCGGTTCATGCCACGAACCGGTACTAAAGAGGTTGTGTCAGCCTACGGTCAGGCTATGGCCCCACCATCTCCATTTAGTGTCGGTTCGTACCACGAACCGGTACTAATGAGGTTATGGCAAGCTATTTTTAGTCCCACCTCGCTCCCCTAACAAGGCTTTTACCACCTTAAATATATATGTTACTTCTCAAACTATCACAAGCACTTGGTCTTCATTGAACTCTATGTGTAGAATTTGTGGCCGCAATATGAGTCTTCACCGGTTTATAAATCGTTGAGGACTCATATTGACAATTCAGATTGTACACAAAAATATCATTGATGATCAAAGTATTTTTGATGTATAGGATCATATTGACAATTCACACTGTAAAGAAATATAAGATCATGATCTAAATGCTCTTATATTTTTTTGCGTTCAGTATGCACCATTCAAAGCGACGCCATCAACTTTCAACCATTTATGCCTTCATTTGCTATTTTTCATGCATTTAATGATTTGTTTTGAGAACTAAATGACCTGGAAATTGAAAAGCACTACAAATGAACTCTGAAAAAGTTGAAACTTGGCATGGTATCATCATTTCACCTACATATCATGTTCAAAGAAGTAGTGGGGGTTACGGCAAAAACTGGATGCACTTCGTTTACAAACTGGACAATCTCTTTCGAAGTATTCGGGTTTCTGACGAAATTAAACTCATCTGTTACAAAGGCATTTCATTTTTTTAAACTTATTACAACTCCAGACTTTTTGTGCATTCAGTATGCACCATTCAACTGCTAGGCGGGAGGAGCTCTTTAGTACCGGTTCATGGCGAACCTTTAGCACCGGTTCATGCCACGAA
Source organism: Triticum aestivum (assembly GCF_018294505.1). NCBI lineage: Eukaryota > Viridiplantae > Streptophyta > Magnoliopsida > Poales > Poaceae > Triticum > Triticum aestivum. The sequence goes on from NC_057797.1 coordinate 200,506,750, forward strand.
CTGGTACTAATGAGGTTGTGTCAGGTAAGGCTGGGCCCCACGAGCACCTTTAGTACCGGTTCATGGCATGAACCAGTACTACAGTTTCTTAGTAAGCTGTTTTTTAGTCCCACCTCACGAAGAGAGAGGGACTAGGAGCGGTTTATAAGCTCTGAGTGCAGAGACGATGAAGAAGAGGCTCAATGCTCACGTTGCTTAGCTTCAAGCCTTGAGGAATATGGTAGACTGCACGGAGCTATGTGCAGTGCAGTTTACACTATTCCGATAGGCTTGAAGCTAATTAACGAGCATTGCACCTCTTTTTTATTTTTAATAACTTATTACAACTCTAGACTTCTTCTGTTATGGCAAAAACTAGTTGCACTTCGGCATTTCAATTTTTTAAACTTTGGTTATAACTCCAGACTTTGACCATCAAGTTTTAACCATCAACTTGGCATGGTATATAAAAATAAATGAATAGAAGAAAATAAAAAAAGCAGAAAAGAAAAAATAGCAGAAAAGAAAAAAACTATAGCAGAAAAGAAAAAAAACTATATAAAAAAACTACTCAGAAATAAATAGAAGAAAATAAATATAGCAGAAAAGAAAAAACTACTCAGAAATAAATAGAAGAAAAAATAAAGCAGAAAAGAAAAAAAGTATATTTGCTATTTTTCATTCGTTTATTGATTTGTTTAGAGAGCCAAATGACCGTGAAATTGAAAATCACTACAAAATGAACTCTGAAAATGTTGAATTTTGGCAAACTAGATAAAAAAATACTCACAAATAAATAAAAGAAAATAAATATAGCAGAAAAGAAAAAAACTATACAAAAAACTACGGAGAAATAAATAGAAGAAAAGAAAGCAGAAAAGAAAAAAAACTATAAAAAAATTGGGGCGCTGCCCTGTGGGCGTGCTAGGCCACGAGCGTGCAATTACAGGCCCTAAAGGCCTAGCGGGCTCACAGGGCAGCGCGCAGAAGTTAGGCCCAGAAGCCTGCTATATAGAGGAGTTCAAAGAGGCAGCCGCGGCTGGGTTTATAAACCAGTGCGGCTGCCCTTCACCCGGCGAGGTGGGACTAAACTTTGTGCACCGCGGGTGGCAGCGCAAGGCCTTTAGTACCGGTTGGTGGCTCCAACCAGTACTAAAGGTCGTGCCTTTAGTACCGGTTGGTGGACCCAACCGGTACTAAAGGCCAGCGGTTCCCGCCGCTTGGCCTGGCGAAAATAGGCCTTTAGTACCGGTTGGAGCCACCAACCGGTACTAAAGGCCCATCCTATATATATAGCACTTACGAAATTTTCAGTTTCATCCCCCACTTTTCATCTCTCCAACCGCGCGCGCCGCTCGATCCCGTCGTCGTCGTGTCGCCGCCCGTCG
>NC_057797.1:200508844-200516592 GCF_018294505.1 Triticum aestivum
TCTGAGATTTGATGATCTAATTAAAATATTTTTTGTTAATGAGTTTTTCTGTTTATTTAATTTTTTTTATATTTTTAGTTTATATAAATGTTAGATTAATGTCGAATGTTAGATGAATTAGATAGAAAAGTTAAATATATAGTAATGTCAATTGTTAGAGATGAATATAGTTAGATATATTAATGTCAAATGTTAGATGAATATATATTTAAATTAGCTAGATATTAATCAATGTTAGATAGTAATAAGTGTTTAATGTTTCACCTATATGAACATAGGAAATGTCATTATGTGCGAACACTGTGAAGACCAGCGCGGCCTGTGCGACAGAAATTTCCTTGTTGATGGTAGGCGCTTCAGTATCAAGCTGGATGAGACATTCGAAGTGGATACAGTAAGTCACAACGGCAATTATTATTTGAATGCAAAACTTATGCTTCATTTGCTTCAACTTATAATTTTAAAGCATGACTTATGCTACATTTGCTTCAACTTGTAATTTTAAAATTTCACTATTCTACTAGCGCATCCCCTGCCACGCAAGAATTTTTGTCTTGGATAAGATAGGTTTTAGTGCTATAGATGATATGGAGGTAAAGAGAGTTTACTTGAAGACCGAGCATGGGTATACTTTCAACGTCAAATTATATAATGGAGACACATACACTCATTTTAAATGCAAAACTTGGCAAGCACTATGCAAGGCTTATGCATTTGAGCCTGATATGGTTATCACCTTTGATATTCGTCCGGAAGATGATATTGAAGGTAATAGAGACATCTGGGTCGATGTGCAAACGCCTCCAGTTCTACCATTATGTGAGTTTTTCTCAACCATGCATGCATATGTTTATGTCTTTGATATTGTTTATTCAAAAATAGTTGACAACTAATTTGTATTGTCAGCTTATTTCGGTTCAAGCAAACATGTCCGGTGCTTGGTAGACAGGACCTACTACTGCCCCGGGGCTGAACTAAACTGCGAGGAGATAAGTCATTATGTTTCATGGCTTGAGGATCTTCATACTGTCAAGACAAATTTTCTTCCTGAACTTAGAAATGTTAGTACTCAAAACGTGCGACCAATAGTGATCTTATTGAACTATGGTCACATCTATAATCGAAAGATGGTAAGATTTTTACTATTTGTCCTTAGTGCATCTTTTGCATACATTATTTTTGAAGCTAAACTTTCATTGCTAAGTATATTAATTACTATATGATGTTCTTCAACAGGGACTCCCGATGACAGTTGTGCCTTAGTGGATCGAGACAAAAGGTCGCATGTCAATGGTTAGCTTACGACCAAGATTTCCTACATTGCACATGAGTGCATTCAGGATTTCTGAAAGCGATGAATGCTTAATAGTGAAAGATTGGAGCAAAATTGTTAACGATCGAAGAGAAGTACTAGGGGCAGCAAGGAGAAGCGCAACCCAAGATTAGGAGACAGATTCATCTGCATGGTCTAGTATGATGAATCAGGAGAGCTATACATGTTCTATGCTATTCTACCTGAGGGAGCAGCAGGAGTGATTTAGCTAGTTCATGCTATAGTACTTGTCCTCTCTCATGTTCGCATTGTCCTGAACTTAATTAATCTCAAATAGTGGTTTGCTTGTGAACGCTTATAATATCATGACCATGTTGATCTCGATGATATCTTTGCTTCTGTTACAAGTGAATGTTTCTTCTTTAAGCTGGTGTTGGTGGTGATTAGATAGCGGTAATGACTATGATGATTAAATAGTGGTAATTAATGACGACTACTGTCGTGGATTTGTCACGGCAGATGTCCTAGCGAAAGGACTTAGTCGTGGAGCCATCACTACGAGTTTACTTGAAGGGGTTAAAGCGGACACAAAGACACGTGGGTTTATACTAGTTCGGCCCCTTCGATGAAGGTAAAAGCCTACGTCTAGTTGTGATAGAATTGATGTGGTCTCGATGGCTAGGGAGCAAACAAGATTCGCCTAGGCCCGAGTTGTGGTTGTCCCCTGAACCGCCGCCGGGTCGTCCCCTTATATACACGGGTGACGCCCGTCGGTCCATAGAGTCCCAGCCGGTTCATATTCGTATCCCGGTCGGTATCTCTCTATTCCTAACTTACAATACAAGCTATACATCAGGTCGGTTTTACTGATACAGATTCTAAACCGACTATAGTCCTTGGGTCTTCACCTGCTTATACCACTATGACGTTAACCCGGCCCAAGTAAGCCGGTTTACGCCCAGTGGTAATATCCCCAACATTAGGCCCCAGATTGATTTGAACTGGTTCATGTCAATCCTTCACACCATCTTGCGTCTTGGATGTCTTCTGTTAATTGGCAAATCTCCATGTCGTCATCATTTTTGGTCACTGTAAACCGGCATGACATCATCAATTTTGGCTACTATAAACCGGCATGACGTCATTATGAAATTCATAACGCCCTCTTAATGACAGCTCCTGGATTCGCGCGTTTGACCTAGCTCAGTTGCCTTATAAATAAGACCGAAGGGTCATTTCCTTCTTCTTCCCCTTCGTCCCTTCTTCTTCTTCTTCCTTACGTCGCCGGCCTTGGAGCTCCGCCACCACCGTCGACCTCTGCCTCGTCTCAGGCCGCTGCATCAACCTGCACGTACCAGAGTGTCGCGGCGTCTTTCCGCATCCTCTCCGTTCCTGGTAAGTTCTCTCTCCCTCTTAACCTAGATCTATTCTTAGGGTTCCATGTTCCTGCTATGTTCATCGCGCGTTCATAGCTGCTCTCTGATCTTGAATGCATGTAGCGATCCCTTTAGCATCCGCTTACCATTTCTCATCCAGACTTATAGATCTCCCGCATCTATCCACTCAATGGTTCACTTCTGTTTCCGTCTTAGTCTTCAAAATACTTCCTGTTTTTTTTATCAGCTTGCTGTAGATCCGTGGCTGTAACATAACTTTGTGAAACTTGTTTCTGCATAACTAGTTATCCATAGTTTCGATTGCTTTCGATACTTAGGCCAGGCGGTTTAACTTCACCATAGAAAAAAAATAGCTAGACCAGTATATATGTCATTAGTCCCCTGGTTGAACCGCCAGAATCCATCTGATGCTGCGTTGTAGAAGACCGGTTTATGGTACTGCCTCCGGTTTACCATAATTAGATCACCACCGTTTTATCCGGCATATGCTTGAACCAAATCATTTATTCCTTGTAGATCTTGTCATGGCCAAACAAGTGTACGAGTGCAATTGGGTTCCCTCCCGTGTCACAGAATCACAGTTGAACGACCTAGTCCTGATTGGTGCTTTGGATAGCAAAGACACGATTCATTGGAGGGTTCCTGGAGATGAATGTCCTCCTACACCCCAGGAAGGAGAGGTCGTGGTCTTCACAGATCATATGGCCCGGGGCTTCAAACCGCCCGGCTCCAAATTTTATCGGGACGTGTTAGCCAACTTTCAACTCCGTCCACAGGATATTGGCCCCAACTCCGTCACCAACCTATGTCACTTTCAAGTACTTTCTGAGGCATACCTTCAAGAGGAGCCTTCCATCGAGTTATTAAGAGACCTCTTTCATCTGAACCGTCGTACTGAATTCACTGACGGCCCTAATACCGAACTGGGCGGTATGGCCATTCAGAAGAGGAAAGAAATCACCTACCCTCACGTCAAACTCCATACTCACCCCAAGGAATGGAACGTAACTTGGTTTTATTGCAAGGATACATCTCCTGACAACGAAAATCCCTTGCCTGGCTTCCGTCCGGAACGGCTCAGCAACACTCACCCCTTTCCACAAAGGCTAAACGCCAAGGAGAGAATTAAATATGCTCCTCAACTGTCCAAGCTCCGGGCCTTCATGGCCAACGGTTTAACAGGAATAGACCTTGCACGCTGCTGGATATCATGGAGTATTTTGCCTCTAAGCCGGCGCCCAAATTTGATGTGTGAGTATACTGATAGTGTCGATGACCCACTCCGACACACTAAAATCCAACTCCCTGAGGATGAAGTCACAGAATCTGTGAAGAAGATGCTGAATGAACCGGAGCACCTCTGTGCTCAAACCGGTCTGCTTCCGTATTGCACCACCAACAAACCGCCAGCGGTAATATTTCAATTGCTTTATTGTTGATCCGAGTTACTATTTTATATGTTCAACATTTTAATTGCTGCTGATCCAGGGTGATAATCCGTTCTGGAGTAAGAAACTTCCTCAAGACAAAACGGAAAAGGCAGGACGGCCAACCCAGCCCAAGACCAAGGTTGTCAAGAAACCAGCTCATAAGAGAAAAACCACCGCTTCGTCTGACCCGGCCATTGATGATGATGTGGGTAAACCGGATCTTGAGATAGAACTTGATTCACTTGGCTTACTTTTTACACGCCTTATTGATGATGATGTTTGTCAGGATGATGCTGAAGCCAGCAATGCGGCTTTCGTTGAGGTAACCATTCTCTCTTCCGATTCAGAAATCTTGCCTTTGCCAAAATTTCGCCGGGCAAACCGGAAAGTTAAATTTTCTCATCCTCTTGCTTATCTGGATTCCCAATTTCTTATGAAGACCCAGCAACACGAAGCTCGCCGCACAACCCGGCACAGTGGCCAGGTAGTTACCTCTACCGGTTTACCAAACAGTCCGGTTCGAAAACGCCGCTCCGAGGTCTCCGACCTTTTTATTGATTTAAATCGTAAAGCGGGTTTCTTCCGTCAACCTCTTAATCCATCCGACTCCGATTATCAGGTCACTTCTCATTCCTCATCTGGTGAATCGTCAGCCACCCAGCTACCACCTTTGAAAACAGTTGCTGGGTAAGTTCAACCGATCATATGCTTCCAGTATGCTGCGCAATGGTTTACACTTTTCCTTAATTTTTATCTTTTCTTCCAGGGCTAAACCGAAACCAGGCAAGAAAGCCCGCCTGGATAAAGCGACTGAAGAAAATGTGGCCCCGGAACATGACCAAGCGCCGGATCATGAAGTGTTTATTTCTGAAGATATCCCCAATGATCCTCCTCTGCAAGATGACATTATCCCTGAAGAAGGTCTTACTAATGCTCCAGCGTCTGCTGATCCGCCTGCCAGTTCTGTCCAGATTGAAAAATCCCACACTCCTGCTGACAAAACGGCCGCACCAACCCAAACCGGCGAATCAAAAGATGATGATGTTGTGATTACCGGTGTAGGCCGTTCTGAACCCGGGAATCCTGCCACTCTTACCAGGCATACCATCAAAGAGGATTCTTCCTCTTTGAACAAAGGAAAATGGGATGTCGAATTGGAAACATATGCCGCTCTGAATGCGCAAGATCTTCATTCTGGCTATTTAAACCGGCTTTACACTAGCCGTGACTGTGAAGATGGCCTGGTCAAAATGATGAGGGATAAATTTGAGGTAAATTCCTTCTTTCTCTTCTGCTCTTGCATTCATCCCGGTAGCCCCCAAGGGCCGGTTTGTGACCTTGGTCAAACCGGGACTTGATCCTGAATACATAATTATTGAAATCCATCGGTATAACCCTCGAGGGCCGGTTTAGCATAATCAAACCGGGGCTAAAAAGCTGTCCTTAAAACAGAACTTGATCAAATAGCCATTAGCCCCCAAGTGCCAAGTTGAATACTTGTATTGAGCTTGGGACTTTGTAGTTGAGCAATATACAAAAAAAATTGAAGATACATTAGCCCCCAAGTATCAGGCATATAACTTTGTTTATGTGGTTGGTACTTCAATTTCTTGTCTTGACTGTGAAATTTTTTAAAATGTCATCTGTATGCAGGCTGAGATTAAAATCAAGGAGGACCGAATTGCCGATTTGCAGGAGGCCCTGAAGACCCAGCAAGCTGAAACAGATAAAGCCAAGGAAGAATTAACCAGCGCTTTGAACACTGCTGAACGGCTGAAGAAAAATTTCAAGAAAGAGCGAGCTGACTGAGCCACTGATAAGGCCGGTTTAACCAAAAGAGCAGAAAATGCTGAAGCGGCCCTTAAACCGGTGGTAGATGAACTGACGGCCGTACAGCGGCAAATACACTCCATGACTGCTGCTATCTTTGGTAAGCTCCTTATAACTTCTGTAATAAATTTGAATCTGTTGTATCATAAGTCCGGTTTGAGACCATTCCAATCCTTTTGTAGGCACACGTATTGGGCACTTAGGAAATGATGTTCGGAAGAAACTAAAAGCTGCCTACTCCTTGATAGAACAATTGTACACTGGAGCCCAACGGATCATCAGCACAGCTTCTCACAACAATCCGGCGCCCTCTTTAATCCAGGACACTCTTAGCAAGTTGTCAATGCTTCCAGCCCGGATTGAGGAGCTGAAAAAATCCGCTGCCCGAACCGGAGCCATCAATGCCTTAATCCGGGCAAAGGCATGGGTGCCCGACTTTGATCATGTGGAAGCAGCTCAAGGCTATCCCAGTCTGAAAGAAGACGGCTCTGAGTTCGACGAAGAAGATTTAAGGGCTATAAACCGTGCAGTGCGCCCTCTGGCTTGCCAGCTAGCTGAAGAGGCGGATTTGACGCATTATCAAGCGCAATACAATGATCAAAACAAGCGAGTGCCTGCCCCAACTGTTGAAGCGGAGAATCTGATTCCTCCAATCCGTAAGCACACTGACGCCCCTGATATTGAACCGTCTTCCCTGATCCATGAAGAAGCTGTTTTCCAAGCTTTAATGGGAATCGACTGGACCACTGTTGATTTCCAGCCAATGGGTAGAGACGAGGAAGCTGAAGCGGCGGAGGACGAGGAGCAAGCTTGAACCGGAAGCCGGTTTGAAGTGCTATTTGAAACATCCTTCTACAGAAACAACGATTTTGTTTGGGCACCATGCTGCCTTGTAATAGGATAGTGAAAACTTCTGCCTGGGATATGCCTTCGTGCATAAGTACTAAAGCTTTTGCTTGAAAACTTTAATTCATATTTCCTGCAATCAGAAAAAACTTGAACTTCGGTAGCGGTTATACCGCAGCCGGATTATGATCTTGATATGTGTATCAGAAATATAACAAACACATGATACATAAATACCTTCCATGTTTGGGTATAAAGCTGGTTTACCCAAGCCTGAAGCGGTGGTTTTATAAACCAATACCGTCAAAAAAGGGAGAAAGTAGCCCCCGTACAAACCGTGCTGACTTAATACAAGCCCCCTGGTTATTCCATGAGTGTAACAGGGAAAAGGTAAACCGGGAGACTCCTCCGGATTAGAAGGGGGATCAAAAATCATTGGCTGAACCGGAAAAAATATACTTGTCGACATAAAGAAATCCAGCAAAAACAAAAACGAACAAACCATGAAAACAAGATGGAAACGAAAGTAATGATAAAAACCGTTCGCAAAAATATGCTATTAAGCTGTTCAGATGGCATTACCATGGTCGGAAAGGATCAAGGCCCCCAATAGGGGTGACAATGATTCAAGTCAGCCAGGTCCCCAAATGACTCGTGGCATATATGCCAAATCAAGAGGCGTAGCAATGGCTCGGGCCCGACCATGCTCCCAAGTGATTTTGTGGCCTTAGGCCGACCAAAAGGCATTACTGGTTCAAACGTGACACAGTCCCCAAATGATCTGGTGGCTGTCGCCTATCAAAGGGTGTTCGTTGGTTCGGACACGACCAAAGCCCCCAGTGATATTGTGGCCTTAGGCCGACCAAGAGGCATTACTGGTTCAAACTTGACTCAGTCCCCAAATGATCTGGTGGCTGTCGCCTATCAAAGGGTGTTCGTTGGTTCGGACACGACCAAAGCCCCCAGTGATAT